>NC_045154.1:17407248-17409748 GCF_900700415.2 Clupea harengus
ACCCAGTGATATGTAGACTCACGAGGCCTGAGTTATAGCGGTGCTGCTCACAGATGGAGGGTCAGAGTAATGAAATCTGGCTCTGGTTCGACTCAGGCCTGGACATGGCCCACATCAGGTGCGGATCAGCCGGACCGGCGCCACGTCTGGGCCAGAACAGGGCCGGCTACAGGCCAGGACCAGGGCCAGGACTGCGTTTCCCTGAAGCGTTGTTGAGCGCCTACCGTGGTGACTGTGGAGAGAGGGAGAGTGAGAGAGAGGAAGGAAAAGAAATGGAGAGAGAGAGAGAGAGACGGAGACAGAGAGAGTGTTCAAAATGATCTCTCTATCAAACAGTCCCTCTATCATTTAACAACGACTCTTTCGGGAAACACACCCCTGATCACTCTCAGCGAACGCTTCTACATAAGAAAGGACTCCCTTACCTGAGCCTGCTTCCTGATCCCCACAGTCACAAGCAGGACTGCTTCCTGATCCCCACAGTCACAAGCAGGACTGCTTCCTGATCCCCACAGTCACAAGCAGGACTGCCTCAACTGACCCTGCCTCCTGATCCCCACAGTCACAAGCAGGACTGCCTCCTGATCCCCACAGTCACAAGCAGGACAACCATAAACTCTTCCTGGGTTGGGGGTATTCCATAAACCCCTAATGCTGTCCCTGTTGTTTGCTAACCCCAGTGCTGTTTTTGCTTGTCCTGCCCTGTAAGCCCTGATTCATGGGATGAAGGAGTGCGGCTGGCAGATTCAGATGTTGGGGTCCTGTGCGGCTGACAGATTCAGATGTTGGGGTCCTGTGCGGCTGGCAGATTCAGATGTTGGGGTTCTGTGCGGCTGGCAGATTCAGATGTTGGGGTCCTGTGCGGCTGACATATTCAGATGTTGGGGTCCTGTGCAGCTGACAGATTCAGATGTTGGGGGCAGATTCAGATGTTGGGGTCCTGTGCGGCTGACAGATTCAGATGTTGGGGTCCTGTGCGGCTGACATATTCAGATGTTGGGGTCTTCTCCTCATTGAGGTTTATTTAGATTGTATTTTGTGCACTTGGAGCATGCTATGCTGAGCATCTTGACCAACATCATGTCCAATAGGAGGGCTCTGCCTGAGTGAACTTGAAATGCAAACATACAGGTTTGTCAATTTGTCAGTGAGTAGTAGATTTGATACCATATAGGCCTTCGGCCACGGGATGATATGGGATGCTTCCAGCTCTCCTGAGGCCCCAGGTGATATGGGATGCTTTCAGCTCTCCTGAGCTCCCAGGTGATATGGGATGCTTTCAGCTCTCCTGAGGCCACAGGTGATATGGGATGCTTTCAGCTCTACTGAGGCCCCAGCAGCATTTGGAAACCCAGCAGTCTGTGTAAGTGTAAAGAAAAACACGAGAGCTTCTGTCTGTTACCCTCCTGATGTGTAGCGGCATGCTAACGGTGAAATCTTCGGTCTGTTACCCTCCTAGCGGCATGCTAACGGTGAAATCTTCTGTCTGTTACCCTCCTGATGCGTAGCGGCATGCTAACGGTGAAATCTTCTGTCTGTGACCCTCCTGATGTGTAGCGGCATGCTAACGGTGAAATCTTCGGTCTGTTACCCTCCTGATGTGTAGCGGCATGCTAACGGTGAAATCTTCGGTCTGGTACCCTCCTAGCGGCATGCTAACGGTGACATCATTCCATTTAGCCACCAGCAATGTCTCGTTGTTTGTCACCAGGAGAGTGCCGTGACTCCAGGTCACCTTTGAGGAGTGCTCGTTGTTTGTCACCAGGAGAGTTCAGTTCCTTTGCTCACCTTTGAGGAGGTGCTCGTTGTTTGTCACCAGGAGAGTTCAGTTCCTTTGCTCACCTTTGAGGAGGTGCTCGTTGTTTGTCACCAGGAGAGTTCAGTTCCTTTGCTCACCTTTGAGGAGGTGCTCGTTGTTTGTCACCAGGAGAGTTCAGTTCCTTTGCTCACCTTTGAGGAGGTGCTCGTTGTTTGTCACCAGGAGAGTTCAGTTCCTTTGCTCACCTTTGAGGAGGTGGTGGTTGTTTGTCACTAGGAGAGTTCAGTTCCTTTGCTCACCTTTGAGGAGGTGGTGGTTCCACCGGTGTATCTCCAGTGGAGGGTTAGGGTTGGGCACGGGGGTGACATCAGTGGAAATGGCTGAACTGATAATTGCCTGCGTATCCTATTTCATCTCGGATGTCCACAGTTGTAGTCTCAGTTGTAGTCTCTCATTAGGAACAGCATTCCCTCTGAATGAGCTCATCTCACGGCCCTCCACAGGCGTAAGCAGAGCTGCAGTCAGTGAGCACGGTCGTATTTTTAGTGTGCGGAGCAGGTGCTATAAATCTCTCCTTTCCTCCCGCCTTCCCTCTTCTCTCTCTCTCTCTCTCCCTCTCTCCTTCCCCTCCCTCTCTCTCTCTCTCTCTCTTTCCCCTCCCTCTCTCTCACTCCCTCTTCTCCCTCTCTCTCTCTCTCTCTCTTTCCCCTCCCTCTCTTACGCTGTATCTCTCTCTGTCCC
>NC_045154.1:17419748-17427248 GCF_900700415.2 Clupea harengus
GGATCATTTTGCGGAATTTGACAAAAAGCGTAATGGATTAATAACAAGGACTGTATCTTTCAGAGGATGCCAGGTGGCACCACTGCATGGCATGGCTCGTCTGAGCTGGCATAGTCCTGAACCATGGCATGGCTAGTCTGAACTGGCATAGCCGTGAACATGGAAAGCTCACTGTGGATCATGGGAAAAAAGAGAATAAGACTTCTGTCCTGATGCTGTGCTGGTTACAGTTATAAACCTGTCTGCATCTTCTGTCCTGATGCTGTGCTGTGCTGGTTACAGTTATAAAGCAGTAAACCTGTCTGCATCTTCTGTCCTGATGCTGTGCTGTGCTGGTTACAGTTATAAAGCAGTAAACCTGTCTGCATCTTCTGTCCTGATGCTGTGCTGGTTCCAGTTATAAACCTGTCTGCATCTTCTGTCCTGATACTGTGCACTAAACCTGTCTGCATCTTCTGTCCTGATGCTGTGCTGGTTCAAGTTGGCCCTCTCTGTCAGTGGGGCTATTTTTACGAGCCTGTGTTTCTGTCTTTCTCTGGGTAGGGGAGGGGTGCGATGGGGGGGATGGTTGATTTTGTCATTGGGGTCATTTTAAATACCTGTGGTGGTGACAAACAAGCGTCTCATAGTTCCTGACATAGCATGTGTGTGTGTGTGTGTGTGTGTGTGTGTGTCTGCGTGTGTGTCTGCATGTGTGTGTGTGTGTGTGTGTGTGTGTGTGTGTGTGTGTGTGTGTGTGTGTGTGTGCGTGTGTGTGTGTGTTTCCTGCCAACAGTGGCCTACCAGTCTGCTCTGCTCAGCTCTGCTCTGCTCTGTGTCTTTCCTCCTCTTCTTCTGCTTTTTATTGTTATTTGGGTGCTGGTGGTGCTGGTGGTGGTGGTGGCGAGCTCTCGAGTTTCAGGCGGCCTCCTGAAATGCCTCAACCCCCATCTCACTTGGCCTCACCCTGCGGACCCCCCCCCCCCCCCGCCTCCCTGCCTCTGCTGCTCATCATCTCCAGGACCACCTCAGAGATGTCCCCTGTGGAAGGATATTGGATTAGGGCTGAGTCCCATGAGTAAACAAACACCAAGCTGCCCTGTCTGAAGATGCCACAGGGCTGGACCCGTGTGTGTGTGTGCATGTGTGTGTGTGTGTGTGTGTGTGTGTGTGTGTGTGTGTGTGTGTGTGTGTGTGTGTGTGTGTGTGTGTGCATGCAAACACCAAGCTGCCCTGTCTGAAGATGCCACAGGGCTGGACCCGTGTGTGTGTGCGTGTGTGTGTGTGTGTGTGTGTGTGTGTGTGTGTGTGTGTGTGTGTGTGTGTGTGTGTGTGTGTGTGTGTGTGTGTGTGCGTGTGCATGCAAACCCAAGCTGCCCTGTCTGAAGATGCCACGGGGCTGGACCCTCCTCTGCTATTTCACCAGCTTTGCTCTGCACTCTGCCCTGCTGTAAAACTGTGTGTGTGTGTGTGGGTACATGTGCGTGTGTGTGTGTGCATACATGCATGCGTGCGAGTGTGTGTGTGTGTGTGTGTATGTGTGTGTGTGTGTGTGTGTGTGTGCATGTGTGCATGTGTGCATTTGTGCATGTGTGAGTGTGTGTGTGTGCATGCATGCATGCGTGTGAGTGTGTGTGTGTGTGTGTGTGTGTGCGTGTGTGAGTGTGTGTGTGTGCATACTGTACATGCATGCGTGCGAGTGTGTGTGTGTGTGTGAGAGTGTGTGTTTGTGTGTGTGTGTGAGTGTGTGTGTGTGACACACAGGTCCAGTAGCGTGAAGGAGCCCCATTCTCAAATTCCACCATGTGGGACGGATAAGAGATGAGTAGATGGGGTCACTGGAACACTGAGACAGATAGAGAGAGGGAGAGAGGGAGAGAGAGGGAGAGAGAGAGAGAGGGAGGGAGAGAGAGGGAGAGAGAGGGAGAAAGAGGGAGAGAGGGAGAAAGAGAGGGAGAGAATGGGAGAGAGGGAAAGAGAGAGAGAGAGAGAGAGAGAGGGAGATACAAATATGAGTATAGAGAGAAGAGGGGAAGGATGTAGAAAGTGGCACACAGAGACAAAGAAGAAGAAAGAACATAGTTAGAATGAAGAATAGAGAAAAACAGAGGACTGCAGACTTAGAATGAAGAATAGAATAGAATAGAGACTTCGAATGAAGAATAGAACAGAACAGAGACTTAGAATGAAGAATAGAAAAGAACAGAGACTTAGAATGAAGAATAGAAAAGAACAGAGACTTAGAATGAAGAATAGAAAGAACAGAACAGAAGATGGAGAGATAGAATGAAGAATAGAATAGAACAGAGACTTAGAATAAAGAATAGAAAGAACAGAGGAGTGGAGAGATAGAATGAAGAACAGAACAGAACAGAGACTTAAAATGAAGGATAGAAAGAACAGAACAGAAGATGGAGAGACAGAACAGAACAGAGACTTAGAATGAAGAATAGAATAGAACAGAGACTTAGAATGAAGAATAGAAAGAACAGAACAGAAGATGGAGAGATAGAATGAAGAACAGAACAGAACAGAGACTTAGAATGAAGAATAGAAAGAACAGAACAGAAGATGGAGAGATAGAATGAATATTAGAATAGAACAGAGGAGTGGAGAGATAGAGTGAAGCACAGAGAAGATCAGACCAGTGTGTGGTCATACTGTGGAGCTGCCCTACTGTGTCCACACCCTCTCTATCATGCCCAGGTGCCCCTTGCAGACTGTAGGGTTCAGGGTTGGCAATATCTCACCCCCAGGAGGACACTGTCCCCACACACTCCTCTGTCTCACCCCCAGGAGGACACTCTCCCCACACACTCCTCTGTCTCACCCCCAGGAGGACACTGTCCCCACACACTCCACCCCCAGGAGGACACTGTCCCCACACACTCCTCTGTCTCACCCCCAGGAGGACACTGTCCCCACACACTCCTCTGTCTCACCCCCAGGAGGACACTGTCCCCACACACTCCTGTCTCACCCCCAGGGGGACACTGTCCCCACACACTCCTCTGTCTCACCCCCAGGAGGACACTGTCCCCACACACTCCTGTGGTACTTTACCCCCCAGGAGGAAGGACACTGTCCCTACACACTCCCCTGTCTCACCCCCAGGAGGAAGGACACTGTCCCCACACACTCCTCTGGTACTTTACCCGGAAGGATTTCACTTCTGTCCTCAGGTACCCCCACATCATCCACACTAAGGCCAGACCAGTGTTTAGCCTGAGGTACCTCCACGTTACACACACTATGGCCAGACCAGTGTTTAGCGTAAGGTATTAGCTTTTAGAGGGAGGCCCACACATATGCGTTTCCTAACTGTGAGAGGGACGTCTAGAAGCTCTTTTCCTCACTGTGAGAGGGACGTCTAGGAGCTCTCTAGCAGCAGTGTAGTGTGGGACACATCACACACACAACACACACACATCACACACACACGTCACACACACAACACACTTGAGATACCGCTGCTAGCATCGCTTGGGCAACGGAAGTGAACACTTGATATTTAGGAGTGGCTCCATAATGACATTCAGTATACGTGTGCTGCTGGGGCGAGGTCCAGCTGTAATAACAACAACAACAACAACAACAACAATAATAATAATAATAATAATAATAATAATAATAATAATAAATAGTAATAATAATAGTATCAGTGCCCGTATTTTAAAGAACTCTTATAGACCATTAAAAGAGATGAATATGGCCATAAGATAAGATTTCAAAGATTGCTCATTGTATAACAAACAAGGCTGACTGCAGTCAGTTTTTTATTGCACGCACAACTCACAGCAACACACACGTGTTATATATATATGGAGGCGACCAGGACACACTACACACACACACACGCACACGCAGGCCTGAGGTCGTCGTGAATTTTTGCTCTGCCTTTAACCCATCCCGGATCGTCCCTCCTCCAGGATCCTCCAGGAGCAGTGGGCAGCTTCTCAGCGCCCGGGGAACAAGTGAACCGTCCGTCTCGGTCAGGGACGGACAGGATTGTTCTGTTCTTTTTGCATGTTTTTCTGTTGGGGTTATTAGCGGAGGAAACCCCTTGTGAACACGGGGAGAAATAGATAGATAGATAGACCAGACAGACAGAGAGACATTCACACAGACAGAAGGACAGACGGACAAGCATACATATTGATGGAAGGAGAAACCTCCACGATGGATCTCTAAGATAGAGAGGGACAGAAAGAAGGAATGAAGAAATGAATGTGTACCCTAGAGGTCGTGGTGTCTCTGTCTCTCTCTCGCTCTCTCTCTCTCTCTCTCTCTCTCTCTCTCTCTCTCTCTATCTCTCTCTCTCTCTCTCTCTCTCTCTCTCTGGTGCAGTCTGCAGCAGCAGCCCCCCTCCTTAGTGGTGGTTCATGTGTGTGTGATGCCACGTGTGTGTGTGATGTCCAGCATAAAGTGTGTGTGTGTGTGTGATGTGGGTTGTGCCAAGCGTAAGCCGATACCCTCCCACCGCGGCTGTCGCACTTCTTGCCAGTATGCACACACACACACACACACACGCACGCACACACACACGCACACACACATGGGCACCAAGGTCGGTCAGGGCATGCTGCCAGCGCTATAAATGATCTTCTAGGTTTAGAGCTGTGGGGCTCCTGTCAGAGGGGCCACTGCACTCTCACACACCAGCCACAGGGGCCACTGCACTCTCACACACCAGCCACAGGGGCCACTGCACTCTCACACACCAGCCACAGGGGCCACTGCACTCTCACACACCAGCCACAGATACACAGGGGTCTGGATGAAGCATTTAAGAAAATAAAAACTTTATTGACATTAACTTACATTACTAGCCAATTAACATAAAAAAATAAAGTGTTCAGGTCATGCTTCCAATAAGAACAATAGCGGGTCCAGGGAAATATCCATTTCCAGAATTTTCTTTTTTTTTTCAAAATGTCTGTATTTTCAGACAGTCCCAAAATATATGAGTGTGGACATACAGTATGAAGAAGGGGTCATTTAATACATTTTGTATCAAAGCGAATCAAAAGTATCCACAGTTTAGTTTACATAGTCTACTGGTATGGTGAATGTCTTAACTGTTTTGAAAAAATTTGACATGGTTTTGAGACAAGAAAAAGTAAAAGCTGTAATACCCAGTCTGCTTTTTCTGTGATATGGTGTCTAATCTATACTACATGTCTGTATAGGTGACTCGAGGGTAAGATAAACTTGTCTTGGAGTTGTAAAGATTTGAATCTACTCCCATCAAACAGTTAAAGGTTAATTATATCCAGCCCACTATCAGTCCATCTTTCATATGTGTGTGAGAGAGAGTGAGCATGTGTGTGTGTGTGTGTGTGTGTGTGTGAGAGAGAGTGAGCATGTGTGTGTGTGTGTGTGTGTGAGAGAGAGTGAACATGTGTGTGTGTGTGTGTGTGTGTTTGTTTTTGTGTGCGGTCTCGTACATGGACAGGGGAACTTGGCATTTTCTGTTATGGACATGGCCTGTAGAAAAGCTATAGCTTCCTTTACTTGCTTTCCTTGACTGAAGTCCAGACCTACAGTTTGTGTTTTTGATCCAGACGTTATTCATTGGAGTTTTTTTCCAGGACCGTTGACTAAGAAAGGGAAGAGTAGTGATTCTCCTGGTAAGGAATGTTGTTCGGTAGAAACCCATAGAGGTGTACCAAGACATCATCTGACCGGAAGTGGGCATGTTTATACTGGAAGTCACGTTAAAGTCACAGGACAAATGTTGTGTTTTCTAAACTAACATTTATTGGCAATGCAATTGTTGTGCCTTTAAAGCATCAAATTGATTTAATATTAGCATATAATTCATTATGAAATATATTGCCAAATCCTCAAACTGTGCTTTTCATCTCTCTCTCTCCCTTTTATTTTTAACTAAACAAAGTTTTATGAACTGTCTGAACCCCGCCACCACCACCCCTTTAACTGTCTGAACCCCACCACCACCACCCCTTTAACTGTCTGAACCCCACCACCACCACCCCTTTAACTGTCTGAACCCCACCACCACCCCTTTAACTGTCTGAACCCCACCACCACCCCTTTAACTGGGGGACATTCAACAATCAGAAACTGATTTTTTTTTTTGAGAAATCGAAAGATTCAGTTTTGCTTGGAAACCCAAACTATTTACAGAAAAGATACAGGGAAATATCCTTCCAATTCCAATGAGGCTGCATTTGTGTTTCTTGATGTGCTAACATTGGTGCAGTTTGCTAGGGAAACGTGAATTAGCAGTATAGTCCATTGCTAGCTTCACAAATCCCTTATTGCTGTCTGTTTAAATAAGCATTACATTCTTGGTAGGGGGTTAGAGGGCGCTAAGGCAAAACTCCATGAAACCTGTCGCTGATACATGTTCTATATTTCCACTCTTTTTGTGTAATGGAGGAAATGAATACAGACAGCTAAGAACTACAGGTGCTAAGCCTCATTTTGATGCATGGGTTGTGGCGATTTGAAAGAGATCTCTGAATCCCCACTTGGATCCTCTGCATTGGGAACAGGGAAGGCTAGTGCCCTGCTGTCATCATGGCTGGATGAAGCCTTTTATGGTATTGCAGCCTGCCTAATGCTTTTGTTTGTTTTTTCTGTTATTGTTTTTTTGGGGGGGGCTGTTGCGGGGGGGCTGTTGGGGTATCCTCATCTTTGTGACATCTCTGTACATCTCTCCCTCCCTCGGCCCATTGCCTCCCCTCCTACTCATCTCATCTCACTAACCTGGAGCTCTCCTCCCAAACCCCCTGAACCCCCTACCCCTGGAGCCCTCCTCCCAAACCCCCTCTCCTATCACCCTCTCCCCCTCTCCCCCTGGACACCCCCCTAGCCCTACCCCTACCCCTACCCCTACCCCTAGCCCTACCCCTGCCAGACTGCCTGACATCTGAGAGGTCTGATGCTGTTATCCCACCTCACCCTCCCCAAATGCCACGGCCATATTTCAAGAGGACCACAGCCTCTGTGTCTCTGTGTCTCTGGGTCTCTCTGTGTCTCTGTGTCTCTGTGTGTCTCTGTGTCTCTGTGTCTCTCTGTGTCTCTGTGTCTCTGTGTCTCTCTGTGTGTCTGTGTGTCTGTGTATCTGTCTCTCTCTGTCTCTGTGTCTCTGTGTGTCTCTGTGTGTCTCTGTGTGTCTGTGTCTGTGTGTCTGTGTGTCTGTGTCTCTGTGTCTCTGGGTCTTTGGGGTTATGAGGCAATGAGACTCTGGGCCTTCGGTTCTGGACATTTTGGCTTCTGGTGTTCTGGGAATGTGTGTGTGTGTGTGTGTGTGTGTGTGTGTGTGTGTGTGTGTGTGTGTGTCTGAACATGCACACATGTGCACTCATGCCAATACCCCTCCTCTCACCCCCTCTCACCCCCTCTCACAGGGTTCTGAGGAAGGTATTTGACCGTGATTCAACCTTGAAGATTTCTTAGTGGTTCTATGAGAAATACTGCCCAATTTAGGTAGGTTAACCTAGAGTAGGTTCATTTAGATTATTTAATTATAATGAATCAGATTTAATTCAT
>NC_045154.1:17452248-17462248 GCF_900700415.2 Clupea harengus
TGTGCTTTCGCTCTCTACGGGTTGGTGAGTTATCCGGGTTCCTTAACCCTCACTAGCTCAGGGCGCTACGAAATTCATTGGCTTAACTTCATTTTGAAAGTAGTGGCTGCTATCCTGGCTGCCTGGCTGGCTAAGTTTCTGACTAGCCTGCTAGCTTGCTAACAACGTGTTCGTTGCAGATAGTGTGCTTGTGTTTTAACATTCTTCTCTACTTTCAGATTGAAAAAAAGATGGCCAGACACTACCCCGACTGCGGTCACGCCCGTCCCAAGGGCGACCGCCACCGTCGGTGCGTGACCTGCCTAGGCAGGGACCACGGGGAGGGCGCGCTTTCGGGCAAAGCCCCTGTCTGTTCCATCTGTGCTAGCCTCCCGCTAGCCAAGGCTACCAGGCGCCTTGCGTTCTGGAAGCGCAAGGACGCCGAGGAGACTGCACTGGTTCCATCCGGGGTTGACGCCCCCTTAGGAATGAGTGCGTCTTCAGCCTTGGACTTGGTGAGCGTGAGCAGTCGCCTTGCAGCGGAAGCTCCGCCCCCGGGTCTCTCCCCGTCTCCGCCGCCTGTCAGCCCTGGGGCTGCGGGCAGCGAGGCTGAGGAGCTTCAACCAAGCGGTGTCCAGCCTGAACTCGAGCTGGACATCAGCCTGGATGATGATAGTCTGCTAGACTTCTCCGATGAGCACAGCTCAATCGCTGAAGCAATGCAGACGAGCCATGACGTTAGGATGCGGGTGGAGACACCTCCTACCTCGTCTCAGCTCCTGGGCCAGCAACTCCACGAGGTTGCGCTGAGAGCAGCCAGCTGCCTCGGGCTCCCTCTCCCTCCCCCTCCCAGTGTGCGGTCCTCGCTGCTGGACGGGGAGTTCTATGCTGGCTCCGCCGCGTCAGTTCCCAGCTGCATCCCCTTTTTCGAGGAGGTGCACAAGGAACTGCAGGCGACATGGGCGATACCCTACTCGGGCCGAGCCCCGGTGCCGGGGTTCGCGCCCTACATGCAGCTCCACATGGCTAAGGAGAGGGGCTACCTCTCTTTTCCTCAGGTGGAGGATGCAGTAGCGGGCTACCTCTCGTCCGCATCCCCCACGATGCGTCTCGGCCAGAAGCCTCTCCTGACACCAGGCTCAGCTGGCAGAGAAGTCCTACTTGGCTGCAGGGCAGGCTGCCTGCACGACCAATACGGCTGCATTGCTACAGCGCTACCAGGCAAAGCTCCTGACTGAGCTTGCCTTGTTGCTGGGGGAAGATCACCCGTCTGTGGCAGAACTCCGTCGCGCGACGGATCTGTCGCTCAGACTAACTCGGTGCACGGCACAGGCACTGGGGAGGGTGATGGGTGCCGCGGTGGCTACCCAGAGGTCTCTGTGGCTATCACTGGCTAAGCTGTCAGACAGAGAAAAAGCACCACTCCTCGACGCCCCGGTCTCTGTCCAGGGCGCCTTCGGGGAGGCAGTGGTCACAATGGCTGCCAAGTTCGAAGAACAGCTGCGCGCCCTGCTCAGGGCGCAGCCCAGGCTCCGCGGCAGCACTCCGCTCGCTGCGGGCGAGGCAGAGGGAGACCTCAGGCTTCCTGATCGTGACAGTCAGCCACTCGTCACACAGGGGGGAGCGGTGGAGTCCACACCGCCTCCACAGAAATCAGCCCGTCGCTCACATGTGGAAATCATGTCCAGCACGGTAAGCAGGTTTTCACAAGCACCACAATCATATGTCCTAACTCCTGTCCCAGATGGCGCAGTGCCCAGGCATGCTTTGTGCAACTCCCCCCGCGATGCACACAGTGCAATCGCATCCCACATTTTTTTCAAAAACATGAGGGGGCAGCCCCAGATCTCGTCTCCCTCCCTAGGCGGAGTGGGTGTAGATCTAGGCTTAGACTCATTGACCATGAGCGGGTTAGTCCCCGACAAATTCAACTCAGAGCACAACCTCCCTGGTTGTGCGGAGAGTTGGCGCGCATGCGCAGTGTCACCATGGGTGCTAAAGACGATCACAAGGGGTTACGTGCTGCAATTCGCCCGTTCCCCTCCGCCATTCAGCAGAGTAATACAGTCTGTGGTGCAGCGAGAACAGTCTCACTTCCTACGAGGAGAGATAATCTCCCTGCTCAGAAAGAAGGCGATAAGCAGAGTCCCTCCCAAGGAGGAAAATGCAGGCTTCTACAGCCGTTACTTCCTCGTACCCAAAAGAGACGGGAATTATCGGCCAATATTAGATCTACGTGTGTTAAACAAAGCACTCATGCCGCTACGGTTCAGAATGTTGACCCCACGCAAGCTTGTGCAGTTTATAAGGCCAAACGATTGGTTTATCACGATAGACTTAAAAGACGCTTATTTCCACATTCCGATCCACCACAGACATCGGAGATATCTGAGGTTTGCGTTCGGAGGAATAGTGTACCAATTCAACGCACTCCCATTCGGCCTGTCCCTAGCGCCGAGGGTATTTACAAAGTGCGTAGAGGCAGCCGTCGCCCCATTACGTCTACGCGGCTTACGCGTTTACAATTATTTGGACGACTGGTTAATTGCTTCTCATTCAAAGGCTGCAGCAGTGCAGGACGGCCATCTAGTGGTGGCGCACCTGTATCGACTGGGCTTTGTTATAAACAGAGAAAAGCGTTCTCTGCCCCAGGCAAGTTACGCATTTTCTGGGTATGATTTTAGACTCCACCTCCATGGAGGTCAGGCTGTCTCAAGGACGGATAAATGCCATCAAAACATGCGTGCGCCAGTTCCGACGGGGACAGTCAGTCTCGTCGCTGTGCTGCCAACGCCTGTTAGGGATGATGGCGTCGGCCGCTATAGCGCTCCCGTTGGGGATGTTGCGTATGCGGCCATTCCAAATATGGTACCTGTCTATGAAGCTCAACGCAGCCACAGACAGGCATCGCAGAGTAGTGGTGTCCTCCAGATGCAGGAAAGCCCTGGCGATCTGGAGAACCCCCTGGTTTCTCGCCGCGTCGGGCACTATGGGCGTAGTGTCGCGTCGCGTGGTGTGGTGGTGACCACAGACGCTTCCACCAAAGGCTGGGGAGCTGTCTGCGAAGGGAGAGGCGTGAACGGTCTCTGGTCTGTGACAGAGGCCGCGTCTCACATAAATGTGTTAGAGCTGCGAACAGTAGTCCTAGCTCTACAACACTTTCTGCCCAGGCTGAGTGGTCAGCATGTACTAGTGAGGATGGACAACACTGCGACCTTGGCGTATATAAATCGCCAGGGCGGAGTGCGCTCCCCGTCATTACACCATTGGGCGACTCGCCTGCTCCTGTGGGCAGCGAGGCACGTCCTGTCCCTCAGGGCAGTTCATATACCAGGTCACCTCAACTACGGTGTGGACCTGTTATCGAGGGGCGATCCTCGAGCAGCAGACTGGTGCCTTCACCCACAAGTGATAGGTCAGATCTGGGTGCGTTTTTTCAAGGCGCAGGTGGACCTGTTCGCGAACAGGCAGAACACCTGCTGCCCGCTCTGGTTCTCGCTAGGGGGCGACGATCCCCCACTAGGCATAGACGCGCTGGGCCACCAGTGGCCAGCTCTACCCCTATATGCTTTTCCCCCGATCCCGCTCCTCCAGCAGGTGCTGTGCAGGATTGCGGACGAGGGCAGGGAATTGATATTGATAGCCCCCCACTGGCCCAATCAGCCGTGGGCGGCAGATCTGGTCAATATGTCAGTGCAGCAGCCTTGGGAGCTGCCTCTACGGAGAGACCTCCTAACGCAGGCGCACAGGACAGTGTGGCACCCCCATCCGGAGTGGTGGCGTCTCAGAGCCTGGCACCTGAAAGGTGCAGGCTCATAGCATCAGGCTTGTCGGACGCGGTGGTGGCTACAATACAGAGTGCCCGAGCTGTATCAACACGGGCTCTGTATACGCTGAAGTGGCACAGTTTTAAGCGGTGGTGTGCTGCGCGTCAGCACGACCCCATTAACTGTGCGCTGGGCGTTATTCTAGAATTCCTACAGCAGTTGTTTGATGAGGGGAAGGCGGCTTCTACTCTCAAAGTGTACATGGCTGCCATTTCAGCCTGCCACGCAGGCATTAATGGCAGTTCTCCTGGCAGTCACCCGCTAGCGTCACGCTTTATGGCGGGGGTGAGACGGCTCAGGGTGCCAGAGAGACACCTCATACCCTCTTGGGATCTGCTGGTGGTGTTACGTGCTCTCACAGGGCCTCCGTTCGAGCCCCTGGAGACAGTGGACATAAAGTTTGTCTCTTTAAAGACCGCGCTGCTGCTGGCGTTAACGTCAGCAAAACGCGTTTGTGACATGCAAGCCCTGTCAGTCAGTCCATCGTGCCTTCAGTTCTCGATCGCTGGTGACAGAGTGGTTATGCGACCTAATGCTGCTTACACACCTAAAGTGGTGGTAACCCCATTCCGCAATCAGGTGATTGAATTGGCAGTTTTCTCGCCTCCTCCTTTTGCGTCAGCAGAGGAGGAACGTTTGAATAAGCTCTGTCCAGTGCGCGCTGTCCGCTGTTACGCAGAGCGCACTAGAGCTTTCAGACAGTCAGATCAGCTATTCGTGTGTTTCGGTGCACGCGCAAAAGGCAGACCTCTATCAAAACCGAGCCTCTCCCGTTGGATAGTAGAGGCTATCGTGTTGTCTTATAAGAGCTTGTCTTTAGATCCCCCGGAGAAGTTGCATGCGCACTCTACGCGGGGGGTCTCGTCTTCCTGGGCCTTACTAAAGGTCGTCTCAGTGGAAGATATTTGCAAAGCTGCAAGCTGGAGTTCTCGCCACACTTTCATTAGATTCTATATGTTAGATGTGGCTGAACCTAGTTTTCTTCATAGCGTTCTGCGGGCAAGCGATCTCTGAATCCCTTGGCCTGAGAACGATATATATGATACGTGTGTTCATTAGTGTCTACATGTTATGTTGCACATGAAACATCCCAGGGTTTTCTTACGGGCGCAGGATCACTGATCCCTGTTGCCTATGATAAAGGTGGCCCTGTTAAATTCATGGTGTTCTGCAGGCAAGCGATCTCTGAATCCCCTGACCTGAGAACGATGTATACGATAAGTGTGTTCATCGGTGTCTACATGTTTGTTAAACATGAAACACTCCAGGGTGGTTTCCTACAGGTGCAGGATCGTGATCCTTGCCGCCTATGACAAAGGTTGCCCTGTTAATATGTTCACCGCCAGCGGCCATATGAACCTGTATGAGGGCAAAGGCTTCAGTAAAGCTGGTGTGTGTAATTGGCTGCCACTGTATTATCACGCGGGAATGTATAGGGTCCCATACTGTTATATCGCAGTGAACTGCGATAAGGAACGTCTCGGTTACTTACGTAACCTCGGTTCCTTAAGCAGGAACCAGATATAACAAAGTTGGCGTGTACAGTGTTACCTTGGATTGATTGTCTTGCTCAGTTTCTTTCCAAGGCAGATCTGAGGGCGCGTAATGATATTATAGTACTCCTGGCAGGCGGGGCCAGGAGCGCGCGCTGACAGATCTCGCGGCCTTTCAGGCGTGAATAGATAAATGCTTCGATTTGTACCCCATGACTGACGTCATGTACCATACTGTTATATCTGGTTCCTGCTTAAGGAACCGAGGTTACGTAAGTAACCGAGACGTTCTACTGCTCTGATAGGTCAACTGGTTTGTAGTTCTACTGCACTGATAGGTCAACTAGTTTGTAGTTCTTCTGCTCTGATAGGTCAACTGGTTTGTAGTTCTACTGCTCTGATAGGTCTGCTGGTTTGTAGTTCTACTGCTCTGATAGGTCAACTGGTTTGTAGTTCTACTGCACTGATAGGTCAACTGGTTTGTAGTTCTACTGCTCTGATAGGTCAACTGGTTTGTAGTTCTACTGCACTGATAGGTCTAATGCAGTGTGATAGATTTACATCTCTGCAGTATTATTGAAACAGACCCATAGATCATCTGGGAGGCCGCTATCAGTGACTTAAAGGTGACCAGAGCTAGTCTTCGTGTGGCGTCACGAGTCTGGCAGGGTGAGGCTGGCAGGGTGAGTCTGGCAGGGTGAGGTTGGCAGGGTGAGGTTGGCAGGGTGAGGCTGGCAGGGTGAGGTTGGCAGGGTGAGGCTGGCAGGGTGAGGCTGGAGTGTGTGTGTGTGTGTGACAGGGTGAGGCTGGAGGCTCCTCTGACTGTTCTTTACAATGAGAGGGAGGGAGTGATCTTCGTAGGTTGACAGGATCCTCTTCCCTGTATTGTGATCGGCTGACATGGTGGCAGCTCGGACAGTTGATTTGGTGATGTCACTGTTTGCCATCCCGTTCCATCTTCCACACACGCACACACTGCCCACTGCCCTGCATTCAGAGCCCCCCCCCCTCACACACACACACACACACACACACACACACACACACACGCATGCACACACACACACCCCTCCCCAACCCCCAACCCATTCATCTGTTTGCTTTCTAAATGAGAGTGTGTTTGGCCTGACATCAGTGGGGAGGGAGAATATCTAAGAAAACCAGGAAGGAAACGCGCAGGGAAAACAGAGGAAGGGGAAAGAAAAAGGGCCCCGGCGCGATAGAGGTCCCCCCCCCCCCCCCCCCCCACACACACACACACACACACACACACACACACACACACACACACACACACACACACACACAAACACACACACACACACACACACACACACACACACACACACAACTCTACTGATTACACTGGGGCCCCGGCCAGAGCCTGGCGCCAGCAGCGTCCGTGGCCAACCACCATCAGCGCTGAGACTGGAGGGCGGCAGTGGGTCGGGGTGGTCAGGCCAGAGGAAGACACACGCACGCACGCACGCACGCACGCACGCACGCACGCACGCACGCACGCACGCACGCACGCACGCACGCACGCACGCACGCACGCACGCACGCACGCACGCACGCACGCAGTGGTGGTCGGGCCAGAGGAAGACGTGCGCTGACGTCAACAAGCCGGCCAGTCAGTCGGGGCGAGGGGCTCTTTGTTTAGGTCCTTCAGATGGAGCGCTTTGATTCGGAGTTTGGAGTGAGGCGGATAAAGCAGGATTAGTTTGGAATTGTGTAACAGCATTATGAAGGGCAGTGGGTGAGGATTGTTTCTGAGGCGGTTATGGTACAGAATGTGACCGTTTCTGAGGCGGTTATGCTCTAGAATGTGACCGTTTCTGAGGCGGTTATGCTACAGATTGTGATCGTTTCTGAGGCGGTTATGCTCTAGAATGTGACCGTTTCTGAGGCGTTATGCTACAGAATGTGTTTGTTTACATGCTGCATTCCTGCTTTTTTGTATGTGAGCAGAGGAACACGTTCCATGCAAACAATATGTACATGAAACAATGTCATTCCGGAGGACGCCAGTTGAACAACATCAACCCACAGACACATAGATAGCATCGCCATCATTGTGACCGCAACTGTGTGTGTGTGTGTGTGTGTGTGCAGGTACACACTCTCAATAACATCAACACACACACAGACACACACTGAGCCACTATCACTGGTATGTGCATGTATGCAACGCAGAGGTAAAATCACCTTATTTATGTCTTGTTATGTCTGCACACACTGTAAATAACAGCAGCTCACACTGTGTTTGCAAGTGTGTGTTTGTGTGTGTATGTGTGTAGACACACTATTAATGACATTACCACAAAGACAAATAAAGTCACTTTCATTACAAGAATGTGTGTGTAGTACCTCATTTCCTCTCCTCTCTTTCTAGGTCCCACACGCACGTACACACACACACACACACACACACACACACACACGTACACACACACGTACACACACACACACACACTCTCTGAATGTGACAGAGGTGGTTGGGGCCTTTGCTTTCTCTCCCAAACCTATTAGCCAGGCCTCTGCCACTGCAGTGTGTGTGTGTGTATGTGTATGTGTGTGTGTGTGTGTGTGAGAGAGAGAGAGAGAGAGAGAGAGAGAGAGAGAGAGAGAGAGAGAGAGAGAGAGAGAGTGAGTATCTGTATGTCTCTTTGGTAACTGTCATTCTCTATCACTCAGTTATATGGATGCAATGCTCACATTTCAATCCAATTCAAATCAGTTTTATTTTTATAAAGCCAAAACAATAAAATTGTTTCAAGGAGCCCAGGGCCTGAATCCCTTTAGAGCAGGCACAATGGCGACAGGGGCAAGGAAAAGGTTCATCTTAACAGGAAGGAACCTTAAGCAGAACCTCAGCACATGAGAACCTCAGCATATGTGTGTAATACACACACACACACACACAAGTACACACACACACGTAAACATACACACACATATGGTATATGCATTACACATACAACATTGACAGAGGATAAGGAGGGGAGAGAGCATTCAAGTATTGTAGAACAGCTTAGTGGGTTTCATGGTTCTGAAACCACTGGCCCAGGTACTGTCCTATAAACATGTGCAAATGCTTCACATAAAACTGAACTTTGCTAACTAACTTGAGCTTGGTAATGTTTCCGAACGTCCATTCTGAAATCAGTGGTTTGTTCCTGATTACTAATGCTGTGATATATTTTCATTAAGACATTGAGACCACACAGCATTAGAAAAAATAACAAACCACATCCAGCCGCGTGTTAAATCATGAGTGTGTGTGTGTGTGTGTGTGTGTGTGTGTGTGTGTGTGTGTAAATTAAAACTAAATCCAGCCGCGTGTTAAATCATGCTGGTTATGTGGGTTGTGCGTTCTCAGCCATTTAATAGTTAATTTAAGATAAATAAGCCGGAACGAATGTAAAATAATACCAAACATGCAATATGTGAAAATGCAACCATCCTGAAGGCTTATGATGGATTGACAATCATACACTGGATTGTCCCTCAACAGTTCCCTCAGAACTACCAGCAGTAGTTGTAAAACCACACAAGTGTGTGTGTGTGTGTGCGCGCACGAGTATGTGTGTGTGAAAGGTACAGAGAGAAAGAGGGTGCGTGTCTGTGTGTGTGAGTGTGCATGTGTGCTTGTGTATTTCTGTGTGTCTTGTATGTATTGGGAGTGGGTGGTGGAGAAGATAAGCCCCTTTTAAGCAGAGATCCGTTAAGACCCCTCCTGAGATCCCGCTATACTGCCGTTAAGACCCTTCATGAAGAGATCCCGCTATACTGCCGTTAAGACCCTTCATGAAGAGATCCCGCTATACTGCCGTTAAGACCCCTCCTGAAGAGATCCCGCTATAGCCTACTGCCGTTAAGACCCCTCGTGAAGAGATCCTGCTATACTGCCGTTAAGACCCCTCCTGAAGACCCCTTATGTTAGCTTTGCTTCTTTACACTGATCCAAACAGAGGTGGCATAATGCCCAGTGTGTGCTTCAGATAGCCTGCTAACGTCCTGGAACCCAGTGTGTGCTTTAGATAGCATGCTAACGTCCTGGAACCATATGATGTTTATGCTTTAGATAGCATGCTAACGTCCTGGAACCATATGATGTTTATGCTTTAGATAGCATGCTAACGTCCTGGAACCATATGATGTTTATGCTTTAGATAGCATGCTAACGTCCTGGAACCAGGGGAGTGATGTTTAACATATATGTATGTCGCGTTTGAGATCACTTGAACTTCACTAGAATGCTACTTGAAGTTGGAGCTCTGACTTTGAGGAAAGTAATATCCCCGGCTTCAGTGAGCCGTGTGAATCAATTTGACATCATTATCAATATGGTGACAAACCTAATAGAGCGTAACAGAGACCTTGAATATATATATCAAAGGTTAAACACATTTTTAAACGTGTGAGAAGATGCATGAAGAGGCAGTGTGTCAAAATGAACAAGAAAAAGATTGTACGGATTTACTGTTATCCAGCAGATTGAAAATCCATTCTGAGTTCCAAGTTGTCTCGAATGCATCACAACATCTGTGTTTGAAATAAACTAGCCTACCTGTCATTGTTTTTAAACAATGACGGGTGAACTTAATGTCGGCTGGCTCTTGCAAGCTGTGTACATTTATAGCTATGTTCAGCCTCAAGCAGAGTAGGTGTGCATTATGTACAACATGTTAATGCTTC
>NC_045154.1:17467248-17477248 GCF_900700415.2 Clupea harengus
TCACACACTCACACACAAGCACACACACATGATATGCTCTCACACACACACACACACACACACACACACACACACATGATATGCTTATTAATTTGTTGAGTGGTGACAGAACGGGAGTTTAGACTATTAATGGTACAACAGTATGTCCTGTGTATGTGGACATGGATGTGTGTATGTATGTGTGTGTGTTTTTTTGTGTTTGCATGCGTGTTTGTGTGTGTGTGTGTGTGCGTGTGTGTTTGTGCATGCATGTGTGGTGTGTGTGTGTGTGTGTGTGTGTGTGTGTGTGTGTGCGCATGTGCCTGTTTGTGTGGTGTGTGTGTGTGTGTGTGTGTGTGTGCGCATGTGCCTGTTTGTGTGGTGTGTGTGTGTGTGTGTATGTATGCACGCCCGCATGTGTGTGTGTGTGTGTGTGTGTGTGTGTGTGTGTGTGTGTGTGCGCGTATGTGTGTGTGTACTGTGTATATATGTACGTGTGTGTGTATGTATGCACGCCCGCATGTGTTTGTGTCTGTATGTGTGTGTGGTGTGTATGTGTGCGCGCATGCGTGTGTGTGTGTGTGCGTGTGTGTGTGTGTGTGTGCGTGCGTGTGCTTGTGTGTGTGTGTGTGTATGTGTGCATGTATGCGTGTGTGTGTGTGTGTGTGTGCGTGCGTGGGTGTGTGCATGCATGTGCTTGTGTGTGTGTATGCCAAGGCCAATGTGTAGATTACCTCTGAGCCTGTCAGCCGGATAAGCTATGTTTGGTTGACAGAGGCTTTCAGCAGCCAGGGGCAGCTCACACTGGGGCTCTGTGTGCGACCCACGTTCCCAGGAAGTCCACGGCCGTCTCCTGCTCCACGAGGGGGACACATGGCAATCTGCTGCCCGTGTCCGGAGCCATGCCCTGGGCTTCTCTCTGCAAGCCAGGACCCTTCACCTGCTGCCTCACTTCCTTCCTGCTACCTCACTTCCTGCCTCCTTCCTCACTTCCTCCCCGCTGCCTCACTTCCTCCCTGCTACCTCACTTCCTGCCTCCTTCCTCACTTCCTCCCCGCTGTCTCACTTCCTGCCTGTTGCCTCACTTCCTCCCTGCTACCTCACTTCCTGCCTGCTGCCTCACTTACTCCCTGCTTCCTCACTTCCTCCCTGCTGCCTCACTACCTCCCTGCTGCCCCACTTCCTGCCTGCTGCCTCACTTCCTCCCTGCTGCCTCACTTCCTCCCTGTTGCCTCACTTCCTCCCTGCTGCCTCACTTCCTCCCTGCTGCCTCACTTCCTCCCTGTTGCCCCCAGGACCAGACTGAGGTCCAGAGCTGCAGCACTGGAGAGGCCTTGTGTTGAGCTTCTTCCTGCCTCTCTCTCCCTCTCCCTCTTCTCTCTCTCTTTCTCTTTCTCTCTGTCTCTCTCCCCCTCTCTCTCTCTCTCCCTCTTCTCTCTCTTTCTCTCTGTCTCTCTCCCCCTCTCCTCATTCCCTCTCTTCCTCTCCCTCTTCTCTCTCTCTTTCTCTCTGTCTCTCTCCCCCTCTCTCAACCCCCTCCCCCTGCTCAACCCTCAAACTATTTGTATCTCTCAGCCTCCTCTCTCTCAGTTTTTTGTTTGTCTCACCATTCTCTGTCTCACTACTCTTTTTCTTTCATTACTTTCTTTCTAGCTCTTCTACCCCTCATTTTCCTCTCACACACACCTTCCCTCCTCCTATCTCCTCTTTCTTCCTCCTCTATGTCTCTCCTGCTCTCAGATCTCCCGTGTGTTATGCCAGTGGTCAGGGCTGGGGGGGTAGATTAAGATGTTAGGGGAAGGCTGGGAGGGGTAGATTAAGATGTTGGGGTAGGGCTGGGAGCGGTAGATTAAGATGATGGGGTAGGGCTGGTGAGACGACAGCCATGGCTGCCCCTGCCTCTGCCCTCTCTCTGCACACACAGCTACTCAGGTGTCTCCTGTGGGAGATCCTGTTCTCTGGTGGGGTCTTACGGCTGGCCCTGGACTCCGGGGGGGGTTGCAGTGGAAAGTGTGTGAGCTTGGCCCTGGACCCTGGGTGGTGGGGGGTCTGCGGTGGAGAGTGTGTGAGCCTGAGTAAATCATTGGCGGAGAGGGAGAGAGGGGTCACGGCTTAAATCTTAAATCTTAAATCCCCCACGGCCTTAGGTGGAGAGAGACAGCGCGAGTAATGTCATGACAACAGCATGTTCCATTGGACATGGCTGTAAAATCCAGGTCCAGACTCAGGATCAGCCTCCTGGCTCTAATCTCTAGTCTCTAGTCTCTGGTCTCTAGTCTCTAATCTCTAGTTTATAGTCTCTAGTCTCTAATCTCTAGTCTCTGGTCTCTAGTCTCTAATCTCTAGTCTCTAATCTCTAATCTCTAGTCTCTAATATCTAGTATCTAGTCTCTAGTTGCTAGTTTCTAGTCTCTAATCTCTAATCTCCAGTCTCTAGTCTTTAGTCTCTGGCATCTATACTACTCCTGAGTTTTCGCGACCCTAGAACGGAACTTTAGAAACCATGCTGGTCCTGTTTTAGCTTGAAAACTCTGATGTTGCATTTTAGTGTGGACAACCAGAAACGGAGAGTTTTGGAAACGATGATGCAGACACCCGTGTTCGCTTCCTGACCGGGTCTTATCAGCCACACCGTATCCTTCCCTGACTCCTCACGCTCCTATCAGGTGAACTTTATCCGGAAGGTTTTTTCCATTTTCAGGCATGTTAGTCTGGACGGAGCTTGTTTATGATACAGAGCTAAAACGCTTGTCTGGTCGGAGATCTTTTTTGTTTTAAAACGTGGTTTTAAAATGAAACCGTGGACTTAGCCTTCGCCTAGGGTCTAGTCTGTAGACATTAGGCTCCAGTTACAGTTTCTTATTTCTAGCCTCCATCCAGGTCAGGACCACACCAGAGCCAGATAAGGGAAGGAGACTGACCAGTGCTGTATCTGACAGAGTTAGTGTTAGTGTTAGTGTTAGTGTTAGTGTTTGTGTTTGTGTTAGGGTTAGTGTGTATTTGTGTTTGTGTTTGTGTTTGTCATGTCGGGGGTAATTTTTGTGTGATAACAACGTTCTTTCTGCGACCCCCCACCCCCACCCCCACCCCCCCTAAACAATTCCTGCCATTTAGTACACTCATTAGTACCACTACCAGTTTGTGTTTTTGTTTGTGTTTGTGTTAGTGTTAGTGTTTGTGTTTGTGTTTGTGTTTGTGTTTGTGTTTGTGTTAGGGTTAGGGTAAGGGTTAGGCATGGGGTTAAGGATAAGCTTTATCGTATTCAAGAAGTCACTGGCTTGTGTACACATTAGGAGCTCTGTGACGTGTGTTTTTTCCCCAGAAAGTGAGTTGTGGGGGGGGGGGAAGAGAGGAGGGTCACTTTGTTGTTGTCCTCCCTCGTCAGGAAGTAGCAACAGAGCCAAAACAGACCGTGTGTGTGTGTTTGGGTGTGTGTGTGTGTGTGTGTGTGTGAGTACTAAATGAGTGTGTGTGCACCCATTATCAGAGTCCAGCTCCTGCTATCGCCTTTGCCCTGTACGCCAGAAAATGGAAGTGGTGGCGACAGTGAGGGGGGGTAGATGGTGTTTATGTCGGGGGGAGGGGTGGGGTGGGGGTAGTTGGTGACTTGCCCTGTCTGCTTGCTCTCTCTCCTGCTAGACCAGCATCCCTTTAGCATAAATGGCTCTGATGACACACTTTTCCTCTGTTCTCTCTCTCTCTGCCTCTCTACCACTCCCTCTCTCTCTCGCTCCCTCTCTCTCTCTACCACTCCCCCTCTCTCTCTACCACTCCCTCTCTCGCTCGCTCCCTCTCTCTCCCTACCACTCCCTCTCTCTCTACCACTCCCTCTCTCTCTCGCTCCCTCTCTCTCCCTCTGTCTCTTTCTATCCTTCTATATGTCTCTCTCTCCCCCCCCCCCATTGTCCCTCCACTGGGGCACAGCATCGGCCCTTGGGCCCCTGGCACACACACACACACACACACACACACACACACACACACACACACACCCTGGCGTGGCAGACTATATTTGGGAGGTCTCTTGGAGCCAGAACTCCCCATGTCTCCAGGATGGCCATTTACTGATAGCCAGAACTCCTCGTGTCTCCAGGATGGGCATTTACTGATAGCCAGAACTCCTCGTGTCTCCAGGATGGGCATTTACTGATAGCCTATCAGCTTTGGGCTTTTAGGAGGATGGCGTCCGGGGGGCCATCTACCAGTCTGACGCCAGACTAGCAAATTATCATCATCTGGGCGCCCGTTCCAAACCCCCCCCCCGCCAACTCCAGATTAACTGGTAGTGGTACTAATGAGCATACTAAATGGCAGGAATTGTTTAGGGGGGGGGGGGGGGCGCAGAAAGAACTCCGTTATCACACAAAAATGACCCCCGACATAACAAAAACAGCATTGCTCAGATCATAACATGTATGGGAACTTGGCAAACTAGCCCATTTACTTCATAGGAGGAACGTTCTAGAAAAACAGCAGCTGCAGGAGTCACTGGAGGCAAGACAAGAGGGCTCGGCTAGGTTCGGTTCGGTCCGGTTCGGTTCGGTTCGGTTCGCCTGGGTTCGGTCCGGTTCGGTTCAGCTGGGCGCCGCTTGGCTGTCAAACTGCAGAGCTGATGCCCTTGGAGACGTTCTAGCAAAACCTGACTATTTAAACTAATCAACACCACTCATACACCTGACTATTTAAACTAATCAACACCACTCACAGCTGACTATTTAGACTAGTCAACACCACTCACAGCTGACTATTTAGACTAGTCAACACCACTCACAGCTGACTATTCAGACTAGTTAACACCACTCACAGCTGACTATTTAGACTAGTCAACACCACTCACAGCTGACTATTTAGACTAGTCAACACCACTCACAGCTGACTATTTAGACTAGACTAGACTTTTTAGACTAGTCAAATGATATGGGACCAAAGCCAGTTGCTATTTAGACTAGTCAAGTGATACAGGACCAACGCCAGGCGCTTGTGATCACGGTGTACAACAGTGGCAGGTACACTAAGGCGCTTGTGATCACGGTGTAGAACAGTGGCAGGTACACTAAGGAAGGGAAGCAGGTTACTGAGCCGAGGTCAAAGGTGAAAGAAAGCCCAGATCATGGGACAAAACCTGACGACACCTGAGGCAAATGTTCAAGTGTTTAATTGCTCTTTTATTGGAAGGCTATTACTGTATGTTTGACGTGTATGTGCGTGTGTCTGTGTGTGTGTGTCTGTGCTTGTGTTGTGTGTGTGTGTGTGTGTGTGTGTGTGTGTGTGTGTGTTGTGTGTCTGTGTTGTGTGTGTCTGTGTTGTGTGTGTGTGTGTGTGTTGTGTGTCTGTGTTTCTGTGTCTGTGTTGTGTGTCTTTGTCTGTGACTTTGTCTGTGTTGTTTGTCTGTGTTTTGTGTGTGTGTGTTGTGTGTCTGTGTCTGTGTTGTGTGTATGTGTTGTGTGTCTGTGTTGTGTGTCTGTGTTGTGTGTGTGTGTCTGTGTTTCTGTGTCTGTGTTGTGTGTCTTTGTCTGTGTTGTGTGTCTGTGTTGTGTGCGTGTCTGTGTCTGTGTTGTGTGTATGTGTTGTGTGTCTGTGTTGTGTGTCTGTGTTGTGTGTCTGTGTTGTGTGTCTGTGTTTTGTGTGTGTGCTTGTGTTGTGTGTATGTGTTGTGTGTGTGTGCGTGTCTGTGTCTGTGTTGTGTGTTTGTGTTGTGTGTGTGTGTCTGTGTTTCTGTGTCTGTGTTGTGTGTCTTTGTCTGTGTTGTGTGTCTGTGTTGTGTGCGTGTCTGTGTCTGTGTTGTGTGTATGTGTTGTGTGTCTGTGTTGTGTGTCTGTGTTGTGTGTCTGTGTTGTGTGTGTGTGCTTGTGTTGTGTGTCTGTGTCTGTCTCTGTGTTGTGTGTCTGTGTTGTGTGTAGGTGTTGTGTGTATGTGTTGTGTGTGTGTGTGTGTGTGTGTGTGTGTGTGTGTGTGTGTGTGTTTGTGTGTGTGTCTGTGTTGTGTGTGCATGCGTTGTGTGTGTGTGTGCGTGTCTGTGTCTGTGTTTTGTGTATGTGTTTGTGTGTGCAAGACTCAGAAAGAACACATAACAAATACACACACCAAGAATTCTGTACTTTTGTGCTTTGAACCCTGTCACCTCGTCTGTTGTTTGACATGCTGGTGCATGTGTGTGTGCATGTGTGTGTGTGTGTGTGTGTGTGAGTGTTTGAGTGTGAGTGTGTGTGTGTGTGTGTGTGTGTGTGTGCGTGTGAGTGTGTGTGTGTGTGTGTTTGTGTGTGTGTGTGTGTGTGTGTATGTTTGTATGGGTGTGTGTGTATGCAGGTCCTCCTGTCTCACTGCTACCATGCTCCTTGTCCAACTGAGAAAATAGTTAAGCACTCACACAAACACACACACAGACACACACACACACACACACACACACACACACACACACACACTCACACAAACATAGCCCATAGCCCCTTACATGTTCAATTACTGTGACATACAAGAATGCTGTTGATTGGCGTTAAGAAAACTACCCGATGGCCAGAGTCCAGCCCAGATAATAGTTCTGGCGCTGTGTGTGTGTGTGTATGTGTGTGTGTGTCCACTCAGCTGAGGGGTAGACCCGGGCGGGCGCTGCAGAGTTGGCTGCCATGTTGGAAATGTAACGAGGCTGTATAATTAAGCACTCACACAAACATAGCCCTTACATACACACACACACACACACACACACACGCACGCACGCACGCACGCATGCACGCTCTCACACACACACACACACACACACACACACACACACAGCCCCAGGGCCTCCATTAACAGCTTAAACGCAGGAGAAGACGAGGAGGGCCACGTCACCAACTCAACTGTCAATTAAGCAGGAATCTAACAGATGGTTTGCATTTCACACAATAAAGCATAACAAGCACACTGCTACTGAACTGCCTGTGCTCACACTCTCTCTCTTTTCTTCTAGTCTCTCTCTTTCTCTCTCTCCTTTCTTCTAGTCTCTCTCTTTCTCTCTCGCTTTTCTTCTAGTGTCTCTCTCTCTCTCCATTCTTCTAGTCTCTCTCTCTCTCTCTCTCTCTCTCTCTCGGCCACTTCCCCAGAGTTCTCCCCACACAAGGTAGGTTGAGGCCAGACTTGGAGTTATCCAGTCTCAGAGTTATCCAGACTCAGAGTTATCCAGTCTCAGAGTTATCCAGACTCAGTTATCTAGACCCAGAGTTATCCATACTCAGAGTTATCCAGACTCAGAGTTATCCAGACTCAGAGTTATCCAGTCTCAGAGTTATCCAGACTCAGAGTTATCTAGACCTGGAGTTATCCAGACTCAGTTATCTAGACCTGGAGTTATCCAGACCTGGAGTTATCCATACTCAGAGTTATCCAGACTCAGAGTTATCCAGACCCAGAATTATCCAGACTCAGTTATCTAGACCCAGAGTTATCCATACTCAGAGTTATCCAGACTCAGAGTTATCCAGACTCAGAGTGATCCAGTCTCAGAGTTATCTAGACCTGGAGTTATCCATACTCAGAGTTATCTAGACCTGGAGTTATCCATACTCAGAGTTATCCAGACTCAGAGTTATCTAGACCCAGAGTTATCCAGACCTGGAGTTATCCATACTCAGAGTTATCCATACTCAGAGTTATCCAGACCCAGAATTATCCAGACTCAGAGTTATCCAGACTCAGAGTTATCTAGACCCAGAGTTATCCAGACTCAGAGTTATCTGAAGTTATCCAGAGCTGGCCTTTTTGAGCAAACCAAACGATCTCAAAGAAGAGGAATAAAAATAGAAAAGAGAGAAATCCCCAAAAAGTGTCTTTGCTGGGGCAGGGCTGGTGATGTCATGCTTGGCACGGGTGTGACATCACCCGGGCTTTAGGAGGGTTTGGTTTACTGGTGTTCGGGAAACATTAAAAAGTACAGCGGTTCACAGTGTGAGTGTTTGTACTCTCTCCAGCCCTCCCTCCCTTCACCTCCCTTTCCCTCGCTCTCTCACTTTCTCTCAGTCTTCCTCTCTCCCTCCTCTCTCTCTCTCTCTCTCCATCCCTCTCTCTGACTCTCTCTCTCCATCCCCTCTCTGACTCTCTCTCTCCCTCTCTCTCTAACTCCCTCCCTCCCTCTCTCTCTCTCTCTCTCTCTCTATCTCTCTCTCCCTCCCTCTCTCTCTCTCTGACTCTCTCTCTCCCTCCCTCCCTCTCTCTCTCTCTCTCTCTCTCTCTCTCTCGCTCTCTCTCTCTCCTGTGTCCCTAGTGTTCTGTGCCACTTTGCTGCACTCATCACAAACTTGTTTTTAGAAGCCAAACAACTCTCTCTTTCCTCAATAAACACACACACACACACACACACACACACACACACACACACAACTTCTTAAACATTGCAACAAATAGATCTTTTCCAAGTGAACACATTTAATTCAACAACAGTGTGTTAACTTTGCGACAAGCTCATCGATATCTCTTTGTAGCGGCCCTCTCTCGCTCTCACACACACACACACACACACACACACACACACACACACACACACACACAGGAGCGGGACCTGGGCAGTGGCATGGTATTGATGAGCATGTGGAGGGTGTTTGGGGCCTGCATGTGAATGCTGCTCTGGCGTGTGAGTGCTGGGTCTTCCAGAGGTGTGAAAAGGCGACTGGTGCCAGTGTGGCGACGGGTGCCAGTGTACTTTGGCCGCGGGCAGCTAGCGCTGTATACGTTGGCATCGGCTCCAGCTGGGTATTTTCTTTTCTTACAGTCAAGTATCCCGGTTACTACTATGGGCAATCCAAAGTAAAACTTTATGTATGTATAAATCTTCATGCACACACACACACACATTATAAATGCCTGCACACAGGCACGCACGCACACACACACACATACTAGGCAGTCACACTCACTCAATAATGACCCTCCAGTCCTTTAATACGGTCAGTCCTGTGAGCAGTTCTAAACTTGGAGGCTTTGTCAATGAAGGATTCAGTGTGGCAGCACTGTGCTCCGGCCAGAGGGAACCTGGAGTGCAGGATACTGTGGCGCATGCGGCACCATAAAGCTGTGAGCAGACAGTGGCCATGTTGTTCCCTCCTCAGTGTGAAAGCCCTCACCCTCGTAAAGGACCCGCACCTCCGCTGTGGTGTTATATCAGCAGGAGGATTTGTCTGTCCATAAAAACTGAATTTGGAGGAGACACAAATGCAGAAATGGCCAAAAAAAATGGCCTTGCTATGTTTCTGGGAGGGCCGGGTTCTTCTCGACGGACGCTAGTGGCCTCTGCTCAGAACAATATCATTTTGAGTACATAATTGCAGAATACGCCTCTAATTTGAGGCCTTGATGGAATCTGTCTGTCTGTGTGTGTGTGTTTGTGTGTACGTACGTGTATGTGTGTGTGTGTGTGTGTGTGTGTGTGTGTTTGTGTATCTGTGTGGGCGCACACAAGAGTGTGATTGCGTTTAAATCAATCTGGCAGAGACAGTGCAATTAGGAGTCAGTTATCTGGCTCCCAACGACAGACTGTCTCCATGACGACCCACTGAACAAATGCTGATAAAAACGCTGGAAAATATTATTCCTCGCTGGCTGGCTGGCTCACTGGTGAGTGTGTGTGTGTGTGTGTGTGTGTGTGTGTGTGTGTGTGTGTGTGTGTGTGTGTGTGTGTGTGTGTGTGCTCACTGGTGAGTGTGTCTCTGGCTCTGTGTCTGGCTGTGGCGGGGCGACCCTGTCGCTGAGAGGCCCTCGGCCTGGCGACTCTGACGGTCAGGAAGACGGAGGGGAAAAAACACTCAACGTTCAGATAACCACGCTATTGATCGTCCAGCTCCCGACCAGAGACCCCGCAAAATGATAATAATTTGATAAAAATAAAAAAAATCTTTTTTGGTTTTTGTTTTGTTGGCTTCCCCCCCGTGTTTTTTCCCCACCTCCCCTCCCTACCTCCTTCTCTCCGTACTCCTCAACAAAAACAAACCTGGATGTTTGTCTACTGCGGTTGTTTTCCAGCGCTACGTGTTGAACACACTACAATGGT
>NC_045154.1:17487248-17502248 GCF_900700415.2 Clupea harengus
GAGTGTGTGTGCGACAGGTGCCTCCAGTGCGGGCATGAAGGGTTCCGCACGTTAGTCCTACAATAACCTCCATGAACCGGCCCGGGGGAAACCTGACGCTGTATCACACACCAACAACCTCCGCATACACACTCACACACACACATACACACACACACACTCACTCACTCTCACACACCAACAACCTCTGCATACACACTCACATCCAGCACTCCAACAGATAAGGTCACTATCATGTGTGTGTGTGTGTGTGTGTGTGTGTGTGTGTGTGTGTGTTTGTGTGTGTGAGAGAGTCTATGTATTTACACATGCATTTGTGTGTATATGTATTTGTATTAATTTGTTTTTGTGTGTGTGAATGTGTGTGTGTGTGTGTGTGTTTGAGAGAGGGAGAAAGAGAGAGTTGATGGGTGTGCGCGGTATGAGAGTGTTTCTGTGTGTGTGTGTGTGTGTGTGTGTGTGTGAGAGAGAGAGTGAGAGAGATTGAGTACTCAAGTTATGTGTTAGTTCTGTGTTAGGCCTGTAGTCCATGGGGACCAAGGTGTCAGTCAACTTTATATGATGACAGCATCAGGTGCTCCTCCAGATCATCTGTTCAAACAGAAAATGAAACTAATAAGATATAAATTAACTTTTAGTTTCATGTTTCTAGTGCCTCTTTATAAATGTGTTTTACCTGTTGATCTTTTGATTAATAACACTGTCAGCAAGGCATTGTTCAAACTGTATTTACATATCTTCTTGTTGTATAAGCGTGTCAAAAATGGTATGCTGCTTTTGGCAACTTGCCAAGGAATAAGGAATTTATTTCATTCACTGTCAAAGGCAACTACAGTGGGCGCGTCTATTTGCATTTTTTTCTCCCGGCATTCAACCAATCCCTGTCTCAGGGGGCAGGTCGTAAATGCTGGGGAGCCAATAGGCAGCGCTTATTGCTGAACTTTTGCTACTTTGAGCAAGTTAATACATCGGGGGCGTGGCCCCGCCCGGCCGACTCCAGTCAAAGCTTTTAACCCATTATTCGCCTGCTGTAGCGGGAGCGATCTCAAAGCGCCACAGCAGCCATTACTATTGGCCTGCTTGTCATAACACAGTGTTGTCCTTCTAGATAAATGGAACATGTAATAATAATAATAACAATTATTATTATCATTATTATTATTATTATTAGTAGTAGTAGTAGTAGTAGTGCTGATGTAGTATGCATAATAGATTAATAGTGGATTAAACGTCACTAGTAAGTATAATGTTTCTTCTGTGTTCATAAATCACTCTTAACGTCTATGAGCTGTTTGCTCATATAATATGACCTCAGGACTTGAATGATGAAGAACGGAGAAAACATTTACAAAAGCATCATAACCCTGGAATTCCCCAGTTTATTCGCGCTGTCTGACAGGCGCTGTGCTTCTGCCGCAGGAGTCGGTATTCTCTCTGTACGGGGCATGTGAATGACACAGAGAGAGGGAGAGAGAGAGAGAGAGAGAGAGAGAGAGAGGGGGAGAGAGAGAGAGAGAGTCTCACCTGGATCATGGGGAAATTATAAAATGCCAAAAGCTTGGCTTACCGCCCATCCTGTAATTCATTTCACCCCCTTTTGCACAACGGTGAAATGCTGAGGGTGCAAGACACTTTGGCTCAACACATCACATAAGCGTTAAAGCGGCTAAAGGCGGGTGAGGGGATGTTCTCGACTTTAGAATCTGTGGTACGTGGCTGGAATTCACAGCCGAATGAGGGGCCCTGGCGCGCCATGAGGTCATTCCATGCAGTCCATGGGCTTCCCGCTCCACTGGAAATTCCTTGTGTGCAGGTAACATGCGCCTGCGCCATAATCGCTAACACTACTTTAACTTAATTGTTGAGACTGCCACACACCCCGTAAACTACACTAAAGAATAGCCTGTGTTTATTTACTTTTTTTTAAATGAACTTAGGGTTCTCTGCCGTAAAATGCTCTGCTCTATTAGATTTGTGTCCGAGCTTAAAAATGACCAGATACGATTATTTTTTTAGAATCTAAAACTGAGAGTATAAGTAAAGTGACAGAATCTGAAGTCGAAAGAAAGAGATGGATGTTACGCCTTTAAGAGTTAAGAAACTTGAAACCTTGTTTGCGCAACAATCAGTGCAGCTCCCAGCCGCCAAAGTGTCTAGACTAGCACATGATGGGAACCAGCCAATGGCTCCAGCGCTCTCCTCGGGGGCCCCGTGTGTGTGTGTGTGTGTGTGTGTGTGTGTGTGTGTGTTTTGAGCGAAGGAAAAAAAAAGAAAAAAGAGAGAGAAACGGAGAAAGAAAGGGATCTGGGTTGCAGTTTGAGCAGACCTGAACGCGGAACCAGGAGCACCGCTTTAGTCCACGGATTGTTACTCTTCTTGGCTTCGCCTCGGAGGGATATTTTTGGATTGTTAAAGGAGTTCGCCCTACCGCTGGAAAGCAAACGTGATTGTGAATTCCGAACGGATTTTCTTTGGGGGATTAATCCGCAGCGGGACCGCTTCATTCATGCTCCCAGCGACGCTTTAAAGAGTGGATCTGAAGGGGTTTCAAAGTCCGAACCCACTGCCTGTGCACAAGTTTGTCGCGATCTGTCGCAGCGGGCCATGGGGATGGTGGCTAGCTGAAGTCGCCAAGTTCTCTCCGATTTATTTTCTTTCATGTGCATTGAAACGGATTTAGCGAAGATAGTATAGCTCTAGCCTGGACGAGAGGTCCCGTATATGGATAACAGTTTTGCATGCACTTGACAGTACCGTATTTGTAGATGAATGCATTTTGACTTCTGCGTAACCGTGCATTTTAGTTAAGTTGTGTATTTTAATGCAACATTGTAGCACTACATTGTAGCTTCCAACCTAATGTTGTGCTTTGCCCATCAATACTCGGCGTTTGGCTGTGCATGCGTTGCACGGCATTCAACCAACATTAATGTTGTGCAACGAGCCTAAAGTTAGTTATCACCAACGAAGATCTGAACAAAAATAAACACATATAGATTTTTAAATTGTCGTATGTTCAGGACGAAACGTTCAGGTCTTGTGCGGCGACTCTGGAGAAGCCGTTTGATTCCAGATAAAGACGGGGGCGATGGAAATGGCAAATGTAGCGAGGGCTGTCGGGACGATCTGTGCAGCAACAACCCAGAGAAAATTCCCAAGACGGAACTCAGACCGATGACCCCGAGCGGGTCGCCTGTAGTGGACTATGGGGGAGTGTGTGCTAGGAGTTCGGTGGAGTGTAGCGGCTCGGGGGTCACTATGGACCAAGACGGGGGTGCGGTGTGTGTTATGGATCAGGAAAGTCCACGATCCTTGCAGGACAGCGACTGTAGAACGGTTACGTGCTGTTTGTTTAAAGACCGGGACCACTCGGGATCCCGAAGCCCAGAGATGGCTCAGGGTAAGGAACCGAGCTCTTGCCAGTTCGTGCTGAGGAACACTAGTTCTCGGGACTGCAGTTCGCCCGAGGGTCAGGAGCCGAAGCCCCGCTCGGTTATGGAGCAGGAACTCAAGACCGCCACCTACTCGCTTCTGAAGAGGCTGAAAGAGAAAACGCTGGATACTCTACTGGAGGCCGTGGAATCTAAGGGAGGGATGCCTAGCGAGTGTGTAATGGTGTCCCGGACAGAGCTCCGTCTTGGCGGCCACTTGGCCCCTCCGGAGCTGCTTCTGTGTAAGCTTTATCGGTGGTCGGACCTGCAGCACACGGCCCAGCTCAAAGCGCTCTGTGAGTGCAAGAGCTTCGGCATCCAGGACGGCCCGTCGGTGTGTTGTAACCCCTATCACTACAGCAGACTCTGTGGGCCAGGTAAGGCAACCTGCACAAACAATACAGTTGTCTTATTCTTGCGTGTATTAGTCTGTGTGTGGAGTGTATCTAAAAAAACAACTTTGCGTAGTTCTGCGTACACGTAGCTGAAAAATGTATTCTCCTTCTGAGACTCCAAATGGTCAGGTTACTTGTTTGGGCTGCTGTGTCTTAAAGTGTTTTCCCCCCCCCGAAGTTGTGATATTTACTCTTTAAGCGTCACACCGTCTAATTTGTCTAACGTATGTTTCATAATGCTTGATCCAGGTAAAATGATAATAATGATTGTCAGTCGGGTTCGTACTGTGCGCGGTAAAATGTCACAAATGTGTCAGAAAACATGGCAAAGAGTTTGGGCCCTTAGAAGTTTGATGGGAAATGTTAGCATTTTTAAAGGTTTCTCGTGTAGTTGGCTATGCTGTTGTGTTTTCCAACATCCTCCCGCCCTCTCTTCTTAGCAACTATGGAAAATGTTGTTCAGTAAATTCTTCCTCAGTAGGCACTTGTAGTTAAGTTGTGAAAAAGTTCTCAGAGAGGGCCATACATGTTGCATCACCTTGCTTCCTATGGAACGGGGTTACACAGAAGATAAAGGTGAGAGCATAACTCTGAGACACAATTGTCGATTTATTGCTATTTAGATGAGTTACATTGATGGGATTATTGCACTTTCACTGATTGTAAGACAGTAAGGTGATCGCTGAAAAAATATTTTCAGTCCAGGTTAGCTCATATTTTCAAAGCGTCGACTCGACTTTCAAGTACATTTGCGCTTTTGAGTTTTGTCCAAAGGACCCCGGGTGGCCATACTTGCTCTCGAGCGCCGTGCTTAAATGTCCATGTCGCTGCAACATCCTCCCGCGGCAAACTGGTGAGCGTGCCAAGCGCGAGCAGTAGTCTGGCCGACCTGTGACATTGGGACGCTTGGCCCCAGTGACCCGCTGACCACGTGTAATATCGCTTGTAAAGATGGGAGCCTCGGTATTTCTGTCTCCGGTCTTGGCAGTGGGGCTGGATCTTTCCATAACATCCGCGTTCACTGGAGCCAAAAGGCTGCGACCCGTAGGCTGGCCTGATTCAAAGACACGACACTAGAGATCTTAAAACTGATAGAAAACTGGCAGGGGTAGAGGCACACTTATGTGATTACCAATTCGCACGATAGCCTTCACAACCTTTTACTCTAAAGCCTTTTCTGCATATCAACCTGTGAAGCCTGGCGAGCGACTACATAGACAGTTGAAATGACACAGGCTCATACCTGAGAGTGGTTGTAGTGTGTCCACTCTTCTAAGAATGAAGTAGCCTATTGAATCATTGGAAAAGAGTAAATGATATCATCTAGTCAGGGCTTTTTCGCCAGTCTGTGCACAAAGGCCAGTTACCACCTCGGCGCCATGCCATTTCTCGTGAAATTGCGGGGCATTTCAACTGGTATGGACACGTTGTGTGCTCGGGGGCCGATAGGGAATGGGGGCAGCGAAGGCCCCCTCTCGCCTTCACTGGGGCTTCAGTAGACATAGCTCGCAGGCGCTCATGCGTGTCCCGATAAAGGCTATTTATTTCATGCTGTTAATGGTATTTAAAAAAAGTTCTGTTTCTACCCTAAGTCCAATTTGCATGGCTAATGCTAGAAATAAATAACATCTTAAAACACAGTAATGCTGTTAACCCGATTTGACGGTATTCCTTAAACTGTTTTTTTTTTATTGTCACATGGCGTCGCCATAATATAGTAGGTCTACTTACAGGACTGCGCCTGTAAACCCATAAACAAACATGTGTTGGCAGCAAACATTACTTTCAGAGTGAGGTCAGCATTATGAGCAAGCCTACTGCATACTTTCATAACACACCCTAGTCATTTGAAATGGACAAAATATGTATTTGTTTAGGATTCACAACGGGATAAGTGAGTCTGTCTTTGTTGAGCACCAAACGTCGGAGACTAAATACATCTTTAACGGCACTCCTGAAGAAAACGCTCACACACTTAAGTTTTAATCAAAGAATACTAGAATTTAAAACGGACAAAAAACCCATTTCGCCCTTCTTTTATTTGGTCAGGCATTATCCTTTTGAAATGAGATCAGTTTCAAGTTGCGCTTTAAGAGGCTTTTTTTCCCGAGGAGGTCCCCCGTGCTATTTAGCTGAGGAGCGGTGATAATATACAGTTCGCATACTGCTGGCGCCAGGCAGACTAGCAGTGTGGATCTGAGGGACTGAGTTAGGATCCTGGCAATCACTGCCGGCAGTCTTAAAGAGCCCGTCGCTATTATGCCTTTCTTCTTTTCCTTTTCCCTATAGGCGAGGTCACTGAGTGTTCACAGAGTTTGCCTTCCTCTGTTTTGTCGAACTTTGCTGTTGTTAGTTTTCCGTTGAAAACTTAGCAATTGTGGTAACTTTTGATGGACTGTGCAAGATATGAAAACGTTAAAGGGCAAATGCACTTGCTTTATCATGTTAGTTTTAACTTCGGTGTATATGTTTTACATTAGGTGTAAGATATGTTGTGAAATGTAATGGCTGGCTTATTTGGTTAACAAGTTGATTCTAGTGAGTTAATGGTTTATAGGGAATCTTTTAAAACAAGAGGCTTCAAGTCAGAAGAAAGAAAACCTGACAGCTTACTTTTTAAACTTGCCAGTCTCCCATGTAGGCTTCCCCTTCTTTATATTTCACATTACATAAATCTCACCTTGAGTACCTTGGGTCGTTCATGTTATGTAAATATCTACGTTCATGTAAATATGAGATACCACATTATTGAATAAAGTCAATATACATATAGTCTTTCATAGATGTAGAAAGGACTGTACTATATCTGATACCTGATCTTACGATCTCCATTTTTCGTACCTTGCCTTAACAATTCAGATATTAGTCCCAATTGGCTACCTGATCACATCTGCTCACATTTGTGATGGCCAGTACAAGTTGACGCTAATATATGTACACTTTAATATATGTACACTTTAATATATGTAATATGGCATTTTTGCTTCAGAAAGGTTAAGGTTTTGACACATGATGTGTTTCCAGTAGTTTGTTGTATTCTACTAAAACATCTCTCTTGCCTTCTTCTGCACCTGGCCAGCCTCTTGTGATGCATCTAGTAAAAGGCTTACTTACAGTAACAGATTACTTAAATCTTTTAAATTTTAAATGACACACACGGATGTATTATAGAGCAGTTTAGATGAACAGCTTGCCCTGTACTTCCAAACAACAACGAGCCCTGACATGGGCGTATTTCAGAACATTAACATCAGCTCCATTGACATCAGCTAGATCTGACTAGATCGATCAGGAAAAGAGCTGGCCTTGACTTGGTGTGGATTTGGTCTAAATCTGGGTCTTCTGACGTCCTCTAACGCACCTCATTTGTGTTTCAGAGTCGCCTCCTCCCCCCTACTCCAGGCTGTCTCCAAGCGAAGAACGCAAGCCACTGGGTAAGTCCGACCAAACCCTGTGTGAACGCAGGGGAAAAGCCCAAACCCTGTGTGAACGCAGAGGGAAAAGACCAAACCCTGTGTGAACACAACGCAGGGGAAAGACCGAACCCTGTGCCAACCAGGTGTAAAAGACCGAACCCTGTGCGAACCAACGCAGGGGAAAGACCGAACCCTGTGCCAACCCGGTGTAAAAGACCGAACCCTGTGCCAACCCGGTGTAAAAGACCGAACCCTGTGCGAACCAACGCAGGGGGAAACTACCAAACCCTGTGCGAACGCAGGGGGAAAAGCTGCCAACCATATAATCATGTGTTCACATTTGTTGCTCTTGCAATGGCAGTATTACTATAGTGTACTCTCTGAAGGTATGCTACCAGTCTGTGTGTGTACATGCTCTTCCACTTCAGCGCCTCATTCTCGCTGTAGTGTCAGAAGTAAACATATATATGAAGTAACAATATTTTCCATTTGAAGTTCAGGGGCATTGTAACATTTATTGGGATAGCTCTCTTCTTTCTGTACTGTACTTTTTGAACTCAAAAACATTAAAATATGTAATTTACTGATTACTGATTCACACATAATTTCTGTTTGGATAATAGACTTTTGCCTCTCAAAGGAACACAATCTAACTCTCGATGTCAGTGATCCTAAACAGAGCCAAATACAGAGGCCCATACCTGTCCAAAGACCAAGATGCATGTAGATACTGTAGTTAAGCTCTCTTTAGTGTCTTATCGAAAGGCATACCTATGATTTTCCTGCCTGCCAGGGCCCTGATTAGTCTCTAGATATGCTGCAGACTGGATGACTACTCAAGTTAGAGGTCTTCTGCTGGTTGTAAGACTAGACAAATGCAACAGAGCAAACTCTTGTTGCGTCGAAGCCATCACCCACTGGTAGAATCTCTGCTCCCTAGCTTGTGTGTGTGTGTGTGTGTGTGTGTGTGTGTGTGTGTGTGTGTGTGTTCGAGAGAGAGAGAGAGAGAGATGGAATGGTGGGAGAGAGAAAATGAGAGAGAGAGAGAGAGACTGGGGGAGATGAAATGAGCGGGACTAGAACAACGAGAAGAATTTTAATGGTGGCAATTAGGCACAGTGACCAGGAATTTGTGTGGCAGCTCCGGGAGAGGGCAGAGTGGCGTGGAGCCTCCAGTCCGGCGGGCAGGCGGGCAGTCAGTGCCCGCAGGCCCGCTTCCTGGGTGTCCGCTTCCAGCATGCCAGTCTGGGGCAGGCAGCAGGAGCGGGTCTGGGCCGCGGCCCCTGCTACCCATGTGTCTACTGTGTGGTGAAGCCAGGCCCTCTGGTCGCCCAAGTGTGTGTGTGTGTGTGTGTGGAGGGGGGAATCTGCCTGGGATTTCCTCTCCTTTCTACACCACAGAGCCAGCCACAGCTGGGGGGGGGAGGGGTGATGGTTTTGGAGCGGGTGTTGTCGGTAGGGGCAAGGGGCAACTCGCCCAACTCAGCGGTGGAGGAGGGCTTGGAAGAGGCGCTGGCATAGGTGCCAGGCAACGCTTAGTCATCGGCCCCGATCAGGGATAATTGAGGGTGGGTGTGGGTCTCCCTCCCTTGTGGTGCTGTGGATGTATAAGGAAGAAAAAGATTTGGATGGGTGAATGGGTTCAGTAGTTTAGGGGATCTGTTACCTCAGGGACCCCCAGACCAGTGGCCAATGAGAGAGAAATGAGCAAAGATTGGCTTATAGACACACCACACACTGATGCAGCCATTTTAACGATCTTGTTGGGGTGTTTATTCTTCAACTCTGTGTGTTTGTTTGTGTGTGCCTCTGACCTATTCCAACAGCTGCTAATTCTTCCCAGAACGTTTAAAAGGCGTGTTTTTTTTTTACACATACCAGCCAGATTACTTGAGTTAAGATTAGAGTTCAGAAGAAAAACATTTACATTTACACCTGATAAAGTTACATTTTTGCCAGCATTAACAACACAAGACTCATCCAGGCAGATCCCGTAGAAGTTATAATTTCAGTGAAGAACTGGCAATGAAGATGACGCATGGTTTACCACCCTCAGTATGCAATCACAGAACGCTCTCATGCTACAGGTTGCTCTGTCTCTGTCTCTGTCTCTGTCTCTGTCTCTGTCTCTGTCTCTGTCTCTGCCTCTGTCTCTGCCTCTGCCTCTGCCTCTGCCTCTGCCTCTGTCTCTGTCTCTGTCTCTGCCTCTGTCTCTGTCTCTGTCTCTGTCTCTGCCTCTGCCTCTGTCTCTGTCTCTGCCTCTGCCTCTGTCTCTGTCTATAAAGACAAATATGCCAAACGGCCCTTAGGTGTGTATGTTGCACAAGTTGTACAAGCACAAATACACTGGTAGAGAACATGCAAGCACAAATACACTGGTAGGGAACATGCATACTGTATATATGCACTGCGTTCTTCTCTGCTAGATAACAACTGTAATGAATGGGGAAGTGCTTGCGTGTGATGAGTGGACAGTAGACATTCAGTCTATGCTGCAGGTTCAGAATCAGACGCTAACTTAAAGCAGCGATTATGATTTAAGATATCCAAAACAAAAAGGTGTGCTGGTTCACTTTCATTCACAAACCTGTTGAGAAAAATAGCAATCTAAGTTTACATCTGGTTCCAATGTTAGTTTGATTTTGAGAGGTCACTTTTTAATGTTACATGAACAAACAACTCATTGAATTTATTTGAAGACACAATTTGAGGGGAAATTAAAGGGCAATTGTATAAAATCAGAGCTAAATTAAACTGTATTAGAATGTAATCACATTAGCATTAACATTAAATCCTCATCTAAGATGGAGAGACACAAAACCATGTGTGTTGTCCTTGTGAGTTCATTATTTATTTATTCACTAATGAAAAACACTCAACACACCAGATTATCATCAGATTAGGATGGGAGATGTATAGTATGATGTCGAGTATACTGTTGAGTATACTGTTTTTTCATATAGAATGTTATTGTTAAATAATGCTAAGTGGACTTTTTTATCTGGCTGCAAACAGTTTTATGTATACATAATATATATATAATATATGTATATTTATGTATACATGAAATATGTATACATAAAATATGTAAGTATACTGTATATTCTATTTGCAGCCTTTTAAGGGTCATAATAAGTATACTATATTTTTGTATTGTGCTGCTGTATACTGTATTGTATGTTTGACTGCATACTTTGTTAGGGTTCTGCTAATCGTGTTATGTTATGTTCTAGAATGTGACTGCATACTCTGTTAGGGTTCTGATTCTGATTCTAACGGTGCTGTGTGGCTCTTCCCTCGGCAGAACTGTCAGATTCTACTCTCTCTTACACTGAAGCGGAGGCCGCCAGCTCACCGGACATCGCCCAAGGGGAATTCTCAGGTCAGTGCGCTCTCACAAGGCCACAGGATATCATCGGGGTGACGGGGTATCTGGATGTTGGTGCGTCAGGGTCTCTTGCAGAGTGAGCCCAGGGGGTTGTGTATGTCTGTGTGTGTGTGTGTGTGTGTGTGTGTGTGTGTGTGTGTGTGTGTGTGTGTGTGTGTGTGTGTGAAAGTGTGTGCTGACTGGGCTCTGCTGAGCCAAACTGGAAACAAAGAGCTCAGGTCTGCTGTTGAACTGACTGTGGTGTGTGTGTGTGTGTGTTTCTTGAGGGATATCCACCGATAGTATAAACAAACGGTACAGTATGACTTCATGGCTTAATGTTCTCTGTGTCGACCCTATCAGCTTGAGGGTGAAAAGCAGGCTGATGTGCGCTATCAGTGTTCATACAGAGATCTGGGGCAGCGGTGACCTTGTGTGAGGGGGTTAGCTTACTTTGTTCCAGCAGGAGTGGAAACTTTAGTTTTATGGAGCCTAGCGTAAGCACCACTCTCTTCAGCCTAGCGTGTGTGTGTGTGTGTGTGTGTGGCACCACTCTCTTTAGCCTAGCGTGTGTGTGTGTGGCACCACTCTCTTTAGGCTAGCCGGTCTGGCATCACTCTCTTTAGCCTAGCGTGTGTGTGTGTGTGTGTGTGTGTGTGTGTGGCACCACTCTCTTTTAGCCTCCCTTGCTGCAGCGACAGTGTGTTTTGTCTGGGATATCGTATCGTAACATTACTGCAAACACAATTAAGAGAACGTCGCACTCATATCTCACTCTCAGTTGTGACACGCTGATAAGTTCACCTCCGAGATGAACTCTTTGGGGTGTTGGAACACAGAGCAAAAGTTGCTGCTTGTACTCATAGTTGTGCGTCCGACAAAAGTCGATTTCATTCGCGTGCTTGGGCCTCGTTGAAAGCGCCTGCGAGCTCCTGCGGAGTGAGTTTGGATAAATGCGCAAACTTTGCAGGTAATTTGGTTTTTCTGTTGTGCTTTACTCCCTCTCATTAGAGGCCATTAGTGGCGGGCGGAGGGAGGGCGAGATAAAGCACTCATTGTGCACAGGGGCCGAGAGGGGAGGAGGAGAGGAGGAGGAGAGGAGAGGAGGAGGAGAGGAGTGGAGAGGAGGAGAGGAGTGGGGGGGGGGGGGGGGGGGGCGGTGCTCGCTGGCCGCAGAGACTGTCTCCCCTCCTCTCTTTTCCTTTCAGAAATATTTGAGTGGGATCAAACTGTAATAAGATCCAAGCTCACTGACACACACACACACATACACGTTCTCTCCCTCTTGCTCTCTCTCTCACTCCTGCTCTGTCGTTTTTCTCTCTTACTCTCTTTTTTCATCTCTCTCACACAGTCTCACACACACACACACACACACACACACACAAACATGGACATATACACGCACACACTCACAGTATCACTCACACACTCATGCACACACATGCCCCCCTTCCACCCAGCCTGTGTGTGTGTGTGTGTGTGTGTGTGTGTGTGGTGAGGGGGTGGGGCTGCCTCTCTCTCTCTCTCTCTCTCTCTCTCTCTCTCGTGAACGGGGCCACATTAAGAGCGAGTGAGGCAAGCAGAAACAGACCCGTTCCTCTCTCATGATTTGAGACGAAACACTCCCCACTCATGGCACCAAATCAGCATGCCTCTCGTGCAAGACTGGAACCACATTGTGTGTGTGTGTGTGTGTGTGTGTGTGTGTGTTGTGGGGGGGCATGGCCACTGGGAGAGAGGGGGAGAGAGAGAAAAAGGGAAAGCGAGTGAGAGAGATTGAGGGAGAGAGAGGGAGTGTGTGTGTGTGTGTGTGTTAGGCACAGCCCCGCTGTTCTGGAACTAGAGACCCTGCATTCCAGGACTGGAGTGAGCTCTCTTAGACCGCTAACGTTAGCGTCCAGGACTGGAGTGAGCTCTCTTAGACCGCTAGCGTCCAGGCCTGGAGTGAGCTCTCTTAGACCGCTAGCGTCCAGGCCTGGAGTGAGCTCCCTTAGACCGCTAGCGTCCAGGACTGGAGTGAGCTCTCTTAGACCGCTAACGTCCAGGACTGGAGTGAGCTCCCTTAGACCGCTAACGTTAGCGTCCAGGCCTGGAGTGAGCTCTCTTAGACCGCTAGCGTCCAGGACTGGAGTGAGCTCTCTTAGACCGCTAACGTCCAGGACTGGAGTGAGCTCCCTTAGACCGCTAACGTTAGCGTCCAGGCCTGGAGTGAGCTCTCTTAGACCGCTAGCGTCCAGGCCAGCTCTCGGTTAAAGGCACAAGGTGGGGTTGGCCCAGTGGACGCTAAAGGCATATGAAGTCCTGTGCGTGGCTGCGTAGCGTGATTGGCTGAGGAGTCCTCCGTGCCGCCAGTGCATTTGCATATCCTGCCGCCACTGTGACTGTGCTGGCCAGTGGCACTCCCTATGTGTGTGTGTGTGTGTGTGTGCACTCCCTGTGTCAACAGCAAGGTTGCTTTTTTGAGCGTGCGTCGTCATTGTGGTAGAGGAGCTTTAAAAAAAGAAAATGAGCGGATTACAAGGATCTTCATCACCGTTCCGATCTCTCACGTGACTTGTGACTTGTGAATGGACTGACTGGACTTCTATTCATAAATGACAACACATCTCTCGATGGCTCTCTATTGTGCGGGAGTTTGAAGTGCAAACAGTAACGTGCAGGTTACTAAATCTGAAAGGCCCTGCTCTTAAGAGCACCTTTGACTTGTGACGCGTGACTGTGGATGGTTGTTTTGAGTGTCAGTGTTAACTGTGAGAGTTAATGATCTGAGAGTAGATGATCTGGTGCTCCGTGTGGAGAGATCCTGGGCTTGCCTGTGGATAGCCGCGTTGGGTCTTCTTGGTCACCAGTGTCCAGAGGCAGAGCTTCCTGACTGTCCGTAGAGACTTGTGCTACTCCCCAATCCTAAGGGGCACTGACACCCATGTCATGCATCAGAACCCAGTCACAGAAATAATAGTTTAGTATGTTACATATGTGTCTGTGTAGTCCTGTATTTGTGTGTGTCTGTGTTGGCCTGTATATGTGTGTGTCTGTGTAGGCCTGTATACTGTATGTGTGTGTCTGTGTAGGCCTGTATACTGTGTGTGTGTGTCTGTGTAGGCCTGGGTTATATGTGTGTGTGTGTCTGTGTAGGATGTGTGTGTGTATAGGCCTGGGTTATGCATGTGTAGGTGTGTGTTTTCTGTGAATACAGGTGTGTGTGTGTGTGTGTGTGTGTGTGTGTGTGTGTGTGTGTGTGTGTGTGCGTGTGTGTGTGTGTGTGTGTGTGTGTGTGTGTGTATTATGTGTCAGAGCCTAGTGCTTACAGCAGAGGGCTGTTCCTGTCTGTGTGTTTGGCTGCGCTGCTCTGCTCTGCTTTGCTCTGCTGGCTGGAAGGGGTTACATGGCTAATGCAATCAGTCTTGATTATCTCATTTAGCTAGCAGTTAAGAATTCCCTAGAAATTACACAGGGGAAGTAGAGCAGGGCCCCCCCTCAAAACACGTACACACAGACACACACATGCATGCACACACACACACACACACACACACACACACACACACACACACACACTGAACTACTGAATTAACCCTTCACATACACACACACACACACACACACACACACACACACACCCCACATGTACACACACTTAAACATTCACAAGTACTGTGTGTGTGTGTGTGTGTGTGTGTGTGTGTGTGTGTGTGTGTGTGTGTGTGTGCGCCTGTGGTCAGACGATGCAGAGATGTGTTCAGCATCTGAACTGGTCTGACTGTGGGATTCCTCACATCATTCTCTGGGGGTCGTTAGTGAGGAATGTTAAAATGAGACCCATCTGTTTACTTTCACTCCTGAAACATGCTCTGTGTGGCGTCTCAGACACCCAGTGCATTCTGGGTGATTACTTTGCTGTGAGTCTTGAGTCAGCGCTGCTCAACTGGTCTGTTAGATAAAAAAAACGCCTAAGTGAGGGCTGGAATCGTAGGACTATGTGTGTGTGTGTGTGTGTGTGTGTGTGTGTGCGGCAGCGCTGCTCAACTAGTCTGTTAGATTTAAAAGCTGCTTAAGTGAGGGCTGGAATCGTAGGTTTTCTGTTTAAGTTTGTGCCAGTGCATGATGTATGGAGTCGCGCTGCGACGGAGTGTGTTTGTGTCATTGTTTGTGTTACGCTGTGTCGGAGTGTGTTTGTGTTGATGTGTGTGTTACGCAGTGTCGGAGTGTGTTTGTGTTGATGTGTGTGTCACGCAGTGTTGGAGTGTGTTTGTGTTGATGTCTGTGTCACGCTGTGTCGGAGTGTGTTTGTGTTGATGTGTGTGTTACGCAGTGTCGGAGTGTGTTTGTGTGGATGTCTGTTACGCAGTGTCAACTCACTGTCTCTGTCACCCACAGTCCGTCTGACT
>NC_045154.1:17529748-17532762 GCF_900700415.2 Clupea harengus
TCTCTCTCTCTCTCTATCTCTCTCTCGCTCTCTCTCTCTCTCTCTTTCCCTCTCTCGCTCTCTCTCTCACACCGGGACCCACGCTTATGTTTGTGTTGTGTTTAACAAGCCCCTCTTTATTTTTCCACTCCTCTCTCTCTGTCTCTCTCTCTCTCCGTCTCTCTCTCTCTCTGTCTGTCTCTTTCTCTCTCTCTCTCTACGTCTCTCTTCCATCTCCCACCCCCCTCTCTGTCTCTCTCTGATTCAATTTCAAATAAGTTTTATCATCATGAAAGCAGGATATGATTTCAAGTCACAGAGGAAACTATTTAGTACAGAACACAACAACCAATAGCAATGGCAGGGTGATGCCCTGTGTGTGTGTGCGCGTGTGTGTGCGTGTGCGTGTGCGTGTGTGTGTGTGTGTGTGTGTGTGTGTGTGTGTGTGTGTGTGTGTGAGACACATCCTCCTGTCACCAAGGGGCTCACCAGACTTGGGAACAATGTTCATGGCAAAATGTTCCATATGCATTTGTGGATTAGAGTTTGTGATGTTTCTCTTTCTTGCTGTGTATTTTACATGGATAAATGTGTGTGTGTGTGTATGTGTGTGAAAGCAGTGCGTAATGTTGTTTCTCCTTCTCCATCTCTCTCTAGATGCCAGTATGTCTCCTGACGCTCCCAAGCAGAGTCACTGGTGCTACGTGGCGTACTGGGAGCACCGGACGCGCGTGGGCCGCCTGTACGCGGTGTACGAGCACGCCGTCAGCATCTTCTACGACCTACCTCAAGGCACGGGCTTCTGCCTGGGCCAGCTGAGCCCCACGGGTGGTGGTGGTGGTGGTGGCGGGGGGAGCACCATGGTGCAGCGCGCCCGCGGCAAGATCGGCTACGGCATCCTCCTGAGCAACGAGCCGGACGGCGTGTGGGCCTACAACCGCAGCCAGCACCCGGTCTTCGTCAACTCGCCCACCCTGGACGTGCCTGGCTGCCGCAGCCTGGTCGTACGCAAGGTCATGCCCGGCTACTCAATCAAGGTGTTCGACTACGAGCGCTCGGTGGCGCTGCGGCACACGGGCGGCGCCGCCGCCGACGGACCCGAGGTGCCGGAGGGGCCCTACGACCCAAACAGCGTTCGCATCAGCTTCGCCAAGGGCTGGGACCCTGCTACTCCAGACAGTTCATCACCTCCTGCCCCTGCTGGCTAGAGATTCTGCTCAACAACCACAGATAACACACACACACACACACACTTACGGACACACTTACGGACAGCTGAGAGAGACGTGGACTGCGACACACACACGAGACATAAGAAAAACTCAAAACAAAACGGACCCCACAAACTATCCCAAATATCATCTACTTAGATTTAATATAAAGTTTTATATATTATATGAAATATATATTATACTTGTAAATACGGGAGTCATTTTTACAATGTAATTATTTATGTATGGTGCAATGTGTACATGGAGAACAAGAGGAAAAAAATGGAAAACGCACTTTGGCTTATATATATTATATATATAAATATATATAAAGATAAAGAAATCTTTCAATACCAATTTGAAAAATTATACAGCAAAAATAGGATGAGCCTGGTTTTGGTGTATAGTTTTCATATTCTATTAATATCCAGACAAAAAAGCTAACACCATTCACACATTGGTAATAAAGTATTCGCATAATACTTCCTCTGGGCTGTGTGTGTATCTATGGCCTCCGTGTGTGTGTGTGTATGTATGTATGTATGTGTGTGTGTGTATGTATGTGTATATGTATGTGTATGAGTTTTTATATGTGTATGTGTATCTGTATGTGTATGTGTGTGTGTGTGTGTGTGTGTGTGTGTGTGTGTGTATGTATGTGTGAATGTGTGTATGTGTGTGTGTGTGTGTGTGTGTGTGTGTGTGTGTGTGTGTGTGTGTGTGTGCACTCAACTCCTTTTCTCTGTGCCTCCTTCATGTCATGAAAAAAAAACATTCTGCTTTGCACATCAGAAACACGTGTATGACAGCAGTCTCCCAGGTAACGGAAATGGTGTTGAGAGGTTGACGGCTGTCCTGTGTGCTGCCTGTTGAGAAGTTGACGGCTGTGGCTGCCTGTTGAGAAGTTGCGTGTCCTGTGTGCTGCCTGTTGAGAAGTTGACGGCTGTCCTGTGTCCTGCCTGTTGAGAAGTTGACGGCTGTCCTGTGTGCTGCCTGCGAGACATGCCCTACACAGCCTTCCACACAGCCTGCTACATTGTGTTGTGTATGTGTGTGTGTGTGTGTGTGTGTGTGTGTGTGTGTGTGTGTGTGTGTGTGTGTGTGTGTGGTGTGTATTGTGCATTGTGCAGAGGCCTGCAGCAGTGGAGAGTGAGGAGACAATCGAGTCAAGGGTAGGACTCACTGAGGCCATGGAGGACCCAAAGAGAGACACACACCACACAGGAAGAGACTGAGGACATGGAGGACCCAAAGAGACACACACCACACACACACACACCACACAGGAAGAGACAGAGGACATGGAGACCCAAGAGAGACACACACACACACACACACCACACAGAGAGACAGAGACATGGAGGACCCTAAGAGACACACACCACACAGGGAGAGAGAGAGGACATGGAGGACCCAAAGAGACACCACACCACACAACACAAACACACCACACACCACACAGGGAGAGACAGAGGACATGGAGGACCCAAAGAGACACACACCACACAGGGAGAGAGAGAGGACATGGAGGACCCAAAGAGACACGCCCACACACCACACACACAACACACACACACACACACACACACAGGGAGAGACAGAGGACATGGAGGACCCTAAGAGAGACACACACACCACACAGGGAGAGAGAGAGGACATGGAGGACCCAAAGAGAAACACCGCACACACACACACACACACCACACAGGAAGAGACAGGACATGGAGGACCCAAAGACACACAACTGAGCCCTGATTGGTCCAGCGGGAGCTGCACTCACCAGCCTATCACTCATCCTGTTGAGTTCAGGCGGGGCCCTGATTG
>NC_045154.1:17533262-17573262 GCF_900700415.2 Clupea harengus
AAAAAAACACATGCGCACATTAAGCTTCTCTGCTACATTTGCTCCAAAGTCATCATAAATGTGTGTGTGTGTGTGTGTGTGTGTGTGTGTGAGTGTTTCCATGGCCAGATGTAAATACTGATTGCGTTCGCAGGATGGGGGATCTCTGGACCAGTCCCTGAAGTTGGCCGGCAAAATCCCTGAACAGATCCTGGGCAAAGTCAGCATTGCGGTAAGTGCCTGTGTTTCAGTCTGGCTGCTTTTGCAGTGTGGTACTGTGTGTGCTTTAGAAGGTGTGTGTGTGTGTGTGTGTGTGTGTGTGTGTGTGTGTGTGTGTGTGTGTGTGTGTGTGTGTGTGTGCAGTCAAATGTAACAGGCTTCTCCCCTGCTATCTCACCAGGTGTTAAAGGGCCTGGCCTACCTGAGGGAAAAACACAAGATCATGCACAGAGGTCAGTGAGTCTGTTCTCATAGGTCAGTGAGTCTGTTCTCAGAGGTCAGAGGTCAGTGAGTCTGTTCTCATAGGTCAGTGAGTCTGTTCTCAGAGGTCAGTGAGTCTGTTCTCATAGGTCAGAGAGTCTGTTCTCATAGGTCAGTGAGTCTGTTCTCAGAGGTCAAAGGTCAGTGAGTCTGTTCTCATAGGTCAGTGAGTCTGTTCTCAGAGGTCATAGGTCAGTGAGTCTGTTCTCAGAGGTCAGTGAGTCTGTTCTCAGAGGTCATAGGTCAGTGAGTCTGTTTTCATAGGTCATAGGTCAGTGAGTCTGTTCTCAAAGGTCAGTGAATCTGTTCCTGTTGCCAGCAGCACAGGGAACAGGGTCAATGTTTTTACAAACTCATTCAAACATGCAATTATCCTAAAACCACTATTCCTTTATATGCTTTTACATATCACGTGTTTACATTTATTCTCCCTATTATAATCTTGCTGTTTTAGACTCAGTGTAAAGCATGTTAAAGTCCCCTAGACCACAGAAGTAAATGTCCCTCCATATTAGGAATGCACTATATTATTTACCTGCTAATTATATTGGACATACATATGAAAATACTATAGTACATCATACCAAGGTCGCAGTGTCGTTATTTTACAGTGTGCACGGTATATATATGATAGTGCATTGTATATTCAAAATAAATCAGCGGTGTAGCAAGGAGGAGATGTGGACAAGTACAGATGTCTGTCCTTTACTCTGAAAGGCGTCGTGCTTCGCACACGGTGGTAAATGGATGTGGACATGCATGCTCTGTTCCCTGCTGCCAAAGCAATTAGCCCCCCTCCTTCTGTGCAGATGTGAAGCCATCCAACATCCTGGTGAACTCGCGCGGGGAGATCAAGCTGTGCGATTTCGGCGTGAGCGGACAGCTCATCGACTCCATGGCCAACTCGTTTGTGGGGACGCGCTCCTACATGTCCGTAAGTCCCTGCTGCTGGCTGTGTGCACCCTGTGTCTCTAACCCTGTGTCTCCCTGTGTCTCCATGTGTCTCCCTGTGTCTCTATCCCTGTGTCTCCCTGTGTCTCCCTGTGTCTCTAGCCCTGTGTCTCTAACCCTGTGTCTCTAGTCCTGTGTCTCCCTGTGTCTCTAACCCTGTGTCTCCCTGTGTCTCCTGTGTCTCCCTGTGTCTCCCTGTGTCTCCATGTGTCTCCCTGTGTCTCTAGCCCTGTGTCTCTAACCCTGTGTCACCCTGTGTCTCTAGCCCTGTGTCTCTAACCCTGTGTCTCTAGCCCTGTGTCACCCTGTGTCTCTAACCCTGTGTCTCTAACCCTGTGTCTCTAGCCCTGTGTCTCCCTGTGTCTCTAACCCTGTGTCTCCCTGTGTCTCTAGCCCTGTGTCTCCCTGTGTCTCCCTGTGTCTCTAACCCTGTGTCTCTAACCCTGTGTCTCCCTGTGTCTCCCTGTGTCACCCTGTGTCTCCCTGTGTCTGTAGCCCTGTGTCTCCCTGTGTCTCTAACCCTGTGTCTCTAACCCTGTGTCTCCCTGTGTCTCTAGCCCTGTGTCTCCCTGTGTCTCCCTGTGTCTCCCTGTGTCACCCTGTGTCTCCCTGTGTCTCTAACCCTGTGTCTCCCTGTGTCTCCCTGTGTCTCCCAGTGTCTAGCCATCAGAATACTACATGCCCCTTTACCACTAATGATCAAACACTAGCAATGCATTTATTAAAAGGCACTAATTAAAGAAAGAGGAATCACTATGCTGCTGAGCATGTGGCCAGCATGTGGGGACATCTCTTGTGAGCTGTGACTGGCAATCGTACATTTAAACGAAGCATATATATATAACTGTATAATATATAACACTGCACTGCACGCTGTGATTGGGATCAAACATCCCGAGCTTCTAGCCGCCTGAGTGTGAGCTGCCCTTCCACTCCTGATGCTGATTGAGGAAATACAAACCGCTGTACCGTACCATTTGCAACGCACATTATGGCATTTATTTGTGTTCTGTGACAGGCAATGTTACATTTTAAGAATGCTTATATCCCAAATTAAACACACTTTCACTGGGCGCGAAGAGTTAAATCTGATTCATTCAAAGCCTTTCAGTCATGCGAGTTTGTCCGGACTTGGCAGGTGTTGAAATAAATAGCATACATTGTTCTCTTGCCGGCCCGTTCGCGTACGTGTCTGTGTGTGTGTGTGTGTGTGTGTGTGTGTACGATCTCACATTAGCCCCCCCTCCCTGGGGCTGGGGCTCCCATTGCGTCATCCTATCCCTTCCTGTCTGCCCCCTCCCATTTCCTCCCTCCCTCACCTCCTCACCTCCTCCTCTCCCTGCGCCTCCCCAGCCGGAGAGACTGCAGGGCACCCACTACTCCGTGCAGTCGGACATCTGGAGCATGGGGCTGTCGCTGGTGGAGATGGCCATCGGACGCTTCCCCATCCCGCCACCCGACGCCAGGGAGCTGGAGCAGATCTTCGGGCAGCCCGTGGAGGGGGACCCCTCGTCCGCAGAGACCTCCCCCAAACCCAGGCCCCCCGGCAGGCCTGGGAGCTGTGAGTGTCTCAGATCAGACCGAGACCGTTGGAGGTCGGAAACGCACTTTTGATGACGATGTCCATTGTTCAGTCAATCAGTATCTATCAGTGAATCAATGAAAATGAATGGAATTGCATTGAGCTTCAAGCCAGCTAGCAAGTTCATTATTCGGTAGAGATATGACATTAGCTAGTGCTAAGCATAAACAAACATGTGTCCCAGTATGGATGTCACTCAGGGGGACCGATGTTTGCCATCACTGCTGAGGTAAACTGGCCTCATGACCAGTCTATGCTCTAACGCCGCGGCGTGTGACATCACATGAATATATTACCATTTTGTATTTTCATTCTGTCTGTTGATTCTTAAGCTTCTTACATCTTTTATTTTGTTTTTTTTTAATCAAATGTGGTGTTTTTAAATATGATTGCTTTAACTGTTACAGCCTACGGCCCTGAGAGCAGGCCTCCGATGGCCATCTTTGAGCTGCTTGACTATATTGTGAATGAGGTGAGCGAGCGGAGGGAGGTGCCAAAGAGACATTGTGTCTGTGGCCTGGTGGTGTGTGTCTGTGGCCTGGTGGTGTGTGTCTGTGGCCTGGTCGTGTGTGTCCGTGGCCTGGTGGGGTGAATGGAGCTGTCAAAGAGACATTGTGTCTGTCTGTGGCCTGGTGGTGTGAACATAATGTGAATCATGTATTGTATTTACTTTCAGCCTCCTCCAAAGCTGCCGGGGATCTTCAGTGCTGACTTCCAAGATTTCGTTAATAAATGGTACGTACTAACACACTCCCACACACACAGAGGCCAGCCGTGTTTCCAGTAGTGTGTGTGGGATGCGTGTCCGTAGGTGTGGATTCCAGTGATCAGCTTATCAATGAGGCATGCTGCTCTCTTGTGGAAAGACGATGTAACTACACAAAGGTTGACAACCAAAGCTGGTTTATTTCTCTGTTTCCAGCTTAATCAAGAACCCAGCAGAAAGGGCAGACCTGAAGCACCTGGTGGTGAGAATCCTGCTTGTGCTACAGCTCTTCACCTCCTCTCCCCTCCTGTTCACCAACTCTTCACATCCTCTCCCCTCCCCTCCTCTTCCCCTCCTCTCCCCTCCTGTTCACCAACTCTTCACCTCCTCTCCCCTCCTCTTCACCTCCTCTCCCCTCCTGTTCACCAACTCTTCACCTCCTCTCCCCTCCTGTTCACCTCCTCTCCCCTCCTGTTCACCAACTCTTCACCTCCTCTCCCCTCCTCTTCACCTCCTCTCCCCTCCTGTTCACCAACTCTTCACCTCCTCTCCCCTCCTCTTCACCTCCTCTCCCCTCCTGTTCACCAGCTCTTCACCTCCTCTCCCCTCCTCTCCACCTCCTCTCCCCTTCTGTTCACCTCCTCTCCCCTCCTGTTCACCTCCTCTCCCCTCCTGTTCACCAACTCTTCACCTCCTCTCCCCTCCTCTTCACCTCCTCTCCCCTCCTGTTCACCTCCTCTCCCCTCCTCTTCCCCTCCTCTCCCCTCCTGTTCACCTCCTCTCCCCTCCTGTTCACCAACTCTTCACCTCCTCTCCCCTCTTCTTCAACAACTCTTCTCCTCCTCACATTACTGTACAACAGTTGACACAGCTTCTTTCCAGTTCATCTGAATTTAGCCTATTGTATCATTTTGCATTTGACACTTTCATCCAAGGCGCCTTAAACGTGATGAGGTCGGATACAAATAGCTGAGGGGAAACAATTGAAAGCAAAGCACTGAAAGGCCATGACTGTAGGACAGAGAGGTTCCTTGAAAGCAGAGCGCTGTAAGGCCATACTTCAGAAACACTGGGCTCAGGTAGACTGTGCTGGCCGTAGGACTGAGAGGTTCACTGAAAGCACAACAGCAGCGGAGGAGGGAAAGGGAGATTTTTATTTTATTTTTCTATTCCTCAAAGAGGATGAAGGATAAGAAAGGTGTCGGGGATGTTGGTGATTGCTGAAGAGTTTGGCTTTCTTATATTACCACATGGCCGCGTAGCATAGCATAGCATAGCTGGTCTAGCTCCATAGGGCACTGAGGTAGAGAGCTGGCCTGCCTAGAGGAACCCTAGTCTCACCTCTAAGGCTAGACTGGATAAGATTGGATAAGTGCACCCAACGACATTAGTAGTTTGTTTTGCAGCAATGACGAGAGGAATTGAGAGAAACAGCTTTAATAAAAAGATGGTGACAAAACTTCCCATTTTAGAAAGGGACAGTGAAATACATAATGTCTGTTGTAAGCTGCCCTCTATAGTGTAAGGATGTACCCACCTCTGTAGGTAACATGGGGAAGGGTACAAATGTTGAACAGAATACATTTACAAACAGTTGAACAGTCAAGACGTTACATTACCATTTCACATGAAGTGCCCACTATTGTCCCAATCTAACCTGTTATCTTCTGACCACCGACCGAAGCTTTTCCCATAGTTGGGTTTATGTATTCATCAGCCACCTACCCACATACCCACGTACCCACAGACACATGCATGCTTGACGGAGCCGGATGCTTAGGCGCTGCTGAGCGCACCGTGGCACTAATCCCTTCCTCTGCCCTCTGCCCTCTGCCCTCCCCTGCTCTCGTCAACAGGTCCATCCCTTCATTAAGCAGTGCGAGGCGGAGGAGGTGGACTTTGCCGGCTGGCTGTGCAGCACCATCGGGCTGAACCAACCTGTGACACCCACCCACAGCGCGGGGGTGTGAGAGCGTGACCCTCCCCCCACCATCCCTAACAGCCATGCCAAACAAGACCCTCTGCCAACCTCCAGCAAACACACACACACACACTAACCAACCGCCTACCATGTGCTAACACCCTCACACACAAAAGTCTGCCAATCAGTGAAAATTAGCCAATCACTGCCTCATTACACAAGAGAACTAGATGGGCACTTGTAGAGTGCAGACCTCCGCCAAGGTCCTCTCTCTCTCTCTCTCAATGTTAAAGTTAGTGAAAAGAAATGTGTTGATCCGCTCCAAAATGTAATGACTTCTTCCTTGGCCCATTCTACACCCATTGACAATCGGCCTGCTAGTTTTTGTGTAATCCTGCTGACAGAAGCAAAGACGTACCCTCCTTGGCAGAGGTCACCAGGCATCTTCTATAATGTATGTCTGTAAGAGACAGTCCGACAGTGGAGGCCTCTTCTATAATGTATGTCTTAAGAGTCAGTCCGACAGTGGTTTGAGAGAACACGGCTGTCAGTATAGACTGTTAATGAATTGGCAGGAATCACTGCACAAGTGTGTCATGTCAGCACAAAATGCTTCATCCTCTGCCAGGACACATCATAGCCTTCAAGATGGTCGCTGCCACTTTAAACAGCCAACTCTGAGGAAACCTGGAGGGTCTCAAAGCAGGATTAGTTTCCTGACAAGTGAGGGACCTCAAGCTGGAACAGCACTTTAAACTCAGATCCATGCTCCAGACTAGAGGTTGCACTTTAAACTCAGATTCATGCTATAGACTACAGGTTAGTTTTTAATTTTCCTCAGCAGTTATCTGGCCACCAGACATGTTGCCAAGAATTGCCTAATTGTTGTTTAGACCTGTAGGAACAAAGCCAGAAAAAAAAAAAGCCTAAATGCAAACATCATACTAGATATTTTTCTTGGTTTATCTTCCGTTTGTTGAAGTGGTTTCAGCCTTACATCGAACGACCTCAACTTGTTCTATGGCCAATTTCAATCCCTTAAATATGCTTATTTATGGTAGGGAAGTCTTTCCGAGCCTTGTACCGCTGGTCTACCCCATGTGTATGTGCAAATTTGTGTTACAAAAAGAGAAAAAAATAAATCTAATTTAAGGGTATTTGTTCAATAAACTTGTTCAATAAACAAGGAGGTTACCCCCCCCCCCCCCCACATCACACTTAAGACAAAATGACACACCATGCAGTGAATTTTATAAGATAACTTTTTATTTGTATGCATTGCTGAAGTCCAGAGCTCTACTCTGCCTTGGCGGCGGCGGGAGCAGCAGCAGCAGGCTTCACCTTGGGGTTCTTCCTCCTTGGCTTCTTCTTGGACTTCAGCATCTTCTCCTTGATCTGGGGGAAACAAACAACGCAGACAAGTCAGATTCCTTCAAATCAACCTCGGAAAAATGGCGCTGTGCAAAGTGTAACATACACAATTATTAAGTGGCACTCCAATAGTGAGGTATGAACGAGCTCAGGACTTCCAAATATAATCAGGGTGTTCAGAAACACGGACCAGAAGTGGAATATCATCATCGCCAAACATGCAATATGAAGCAACTCGACACATCACTGCACAGATTTGTGATCTTAAGCACAGCAAAACCCACTTGTTCTCAGCCTTCGAAAATAGCGCTGTGCAAAGTGTAGCATAAACAATTATTAAGTGCCACTAGCAAAATGCTGAAAAACATTCCCTGTAATGTAAAGCAAAACTGCTTTCAAATGCTGAAATACACAGCCTCCAATTTTCTCAAGCGTCCAGTAAGTGGGTGTCAATGCCAGGCTAAATCCCAGTAACATCTGACCGGGGGAAGATGACTCACCGCTGGGTTGTGCGCCATGATGGCCCGACGGCGGTAGGTCTTGGCGTACGGGTTCAGCTTCATCATCACCCTCAGGTTCTTCAGAGGGTTCTTCTTCAGGACTCTGCGCAGCTTCTTCTTGCTACAGAATGACACACACAGAGCAGGTTAAGAGAGTGCACAATGGGCTACAAACTAAACATTGCTTTGTGACCTCCAATAGTGAGGTATGAACAAGCTCAGGACTTCCTAATATAATCAGTGTGTTCAGAAACACGGACCAGAAGTGGAATCTCATCATCGCCAAACACGCTACACCCTCATTTTGGAACAGTATGTCTAGGCAGGCGGAACAATGCGCTTACTTTGGGGCACGAAGTGCTTTGTGGATCTCGTCACTCTTCAGAATTCTGCTCAGGTCTGTGTTGGTCATCTTGTGCATTGGCAAGCTGGACAAAAGAGGGAAAATGTACTGAATGCAAGCACAAACCAATCTTAAAAAGCAAGCAGTAATGAAGACAAAGGGTGAATTTCAATATCTATGCATCTGTGTCTTTTGTATATTTATTCAACAAGCTCAGGACTTCCAAATATAATCAGTGTGTTCAGAAACACGGACCAGAAGTGGAATATCATCATCGCCAAACACGCTACACCATCATTTTGAACACTCCAGTTACCATGGTGATCACTCAACAATGCGTTTGGAAAACATAACTAATCGCTCCTGAAGGCTTCTACACATACACACAATTACAAGAGCACTACTCACTTGTAGTCAACTTTCTGGGTGGAGGCCTTGCGCCAGGTGCCGTAGAGACCGTCCAGCTTGCGGAAGGCGCTTTCTGTCCAGATGCAGAAACGACCCACATGTCCACCGGGAGCCAGCTTCAGCAGGTCCAGCTTGTTCACATTCTGCAATGTGATGCCTTTGAACGGAATTACAAAGGGTTAAAACACACTAGTTTACACAAGGTCAATATACACACTTATCATTAATAAGTCAGGGATCTCCTCGATGCGGTAACCTGCACCAGAATGACACACAGAGCAGGTTAAGAGGGTGCACAACGGGCTACACACTTAACATGCTTAGTGACCCCCAATAGTGAGGTATGAACAAGCTCAGGACTTCCAAATATAATCAGTGTGTTCAGAAACACGGACCAGAAGTGGAATATCATCATCGCCAAACACGCAATATGAAGCAACTCCAGACACATCACTGCACAGCAAAACCCACTAGTTCTCAGCCTTCAAAAGGGAGCAGCCATAGGAGGAGATCATGAAGGTGCTCTTTAAAAAGGCAGCATCACTTCTGATTAGACTTTATTAGGCCTCACCTGGGATGTTTCTGAACGATCTGGTGATGCCGTTGTCCTCGTTGTAGATGACGCACGGTCCCTTGCGCTGGACGCGTCTGCGGTTCCTCATCTTACCCTTACCGGCACGCATGCGCTGAGAGGCGTAGACCTGGAACACAGACGAGGAATTAAATAGACATAAGTACAAGAGACACAACGTTCACCGGAAGTGAGTGCAGCTCTTCAGTTGTAGTTATGTACGTGCAAAATTAAGGCGAGACCTCTTGACATTGAGTGACCAAATGCACTTCATGCAAGCACAAAGCTATCTTAAAAAGCAAGCAGGAATGAAGACTTCCAATTTCTATGCTTTTGTATATTTATTCGAAAACTTCTCAGAACTTCCCTGGGGCTGATATGTGCTTAAAGAAGGCAGGCATTTTTCTTACACTTGCTCAGATTTAAGTTTCAACAAACATCTGCGACAGCATATATGACGGCGGCAACCGTCGCTGAGCACAGTGTCAGACGCAAATTACACCATCATTGCAAGTGATACCTTATTGTTAAGGTAAGCTAGCATAAATAAATATGAAGTGAATTAGATATATGAAGACATTATTTGTTTCAGAAACACTGATCTTGAAGCACAGCTCATCATTGCTGTGTATACACACACACACACACACTACAGAAAACGCTCCAACATCAATTACAAGAGCACTACTCAGTTGTATTCAGGGCAAGACCTCTTGACATTAACACCACCGACAGAAGAGCGGCTCACCTTCTTGATGTCATTCCAAGCCTTCAGCTTCTTCAGCAGAAGCACCGCTTCCTTGGTCTTCTTGTAGCCCTCAACTTTGTCATCAACCACCAGGGGGACCTCAGGGATCTCCTCGATGCGGTGACCTGCACCAGAATGACACTGCAGGTTAAGAGGGTGCACAACGGGCCACACACACCGAACATGCTTAGTGACCTCCAATAGTGAGGTATGAACGAGCTCAGGACTTCCAAATATAATCAGGGTGTTCAGAAACACGGACCAGAAGTGGAATATCATCATCGCCAGACACATTACTGCAGTTTTGTGATCTTCAAACAGTTATTGCACAGCAAAACCCACTAGTAGCATGTTCTCAGCCTCCGAAAGGGAGAAACCAGATTTACAAGCACAGTCCTTCTGCCGGCTATGATTAATCTAGCACTGGACTGGTCTTTAAACCAGGGGCAGGGCAGCCACAACAGTTCACAGTGCATTTATGCCACTTAATCTTCATTTAAAAAGAAAAAACTAGCATTTTTGAAGGAGGAACTACAAATGGATGATTTAAGACCATTGCGTTTTGATCACCTATTCCCTTTAAAAAAAAAGATGTGCATGATTATTGTAAAAAAAAAAAAAACCTGCATAGTAAGCATCATCTTGAACAGGACAACCAGATAAACAAGTTGCACTTTGGAGTGTCTATGCCCAAAACTACAGCTGATGAAACAAGTCTTCAGCTCTGAGAAACTAAATAAAAGCTGCACAATATCTTACTCTAGACTACTTTGCACCTTGTCTTCACTGGCAGAGTCCCCCACACCACCAGACATGCACCAAGTGCAAACCTACCCTTTGCCATGATGAGGGCAGGCAGGGCAGTTGCTGCAAGGGCAGAGCACATGGCGTAGCGCTTCTGGGTGATGTTGATCCTGCGGTGCCAGCGACGCCATGTCTTGGTGGGGGCAAACATACGGCCTCCGCGACACATCTACAGGGGAGTCAAGGAAACAGGAACGCACCGGGAACATGCAAGAACCGCCAACATTCATCTTGGTCACATTAGCTTTTATTGGACCAGCTCAGAGTAGAGCTTTGTCAGGCTTCCAAAAAATATGTCTCCAACCCATTCACACCATAACTGACCAATACACACCCACACAACTGTTCACTTGCTGCCTTTAAGGTCAGCAATGCTCAAGTAGACTGCTCAGGCACAAGGATACATTTCCGAAGGCACCCTGGCCGGAGCGGTGGGTACCACCTCCACGCACACGGGGGATACGGGCCACGGCCCTGCCTGTGCCCCAGGACTCGGCACTGGTCTGGTGACCTGAAACACAGAAACAAGTCATGTTAGCCCAAAACCCATGTGAACACCAACCATCCATGGAGAAGTAGGAGTTGGGACATCTTTATGGTGAATGGGCTAAGCTCATCAGTACTTCCATTGTTATCAGGACATCAAAAACACGGACCAGAAGTGGAGTATCATCACTGGAGCTTTAGTCGTAGTTGTAGCGGTCACAGAAACATAACACTTACCGGCCAACTCGCTGACAGCGTATGGCTGACGGCCGTTTTTGCGCATGTTGGTGTGCACGAAGTTCACCACGTCAGGGCGGATGGGGGCTCTGAACACGGCTGGCAGCACAACATTTTTGCCAGAGGTCTCTCCTTTCTCGGAGAAGACCGAAATTAACGGTCTGGCACAAGCCTGAAAGGAGAGGCATGCAACTTTAAAATGGGGCTGATATGTGCTTAAGGAAGGTACGCACGCATTTCTTACACTTGCTCAGATTTAAGTTTCAACAAACATCTGCGACAGCATATATGACGGCGGCAACCGTCGCTGAGCACAGTGTCAGACGCAAATTACACCATCATTGCAAGTGATACCTTATTGTTAAGGTAAACTAGCATAAATACATATGAAGTGAATTAGCATTCAAACTCACTTTACTTCCACGGAATAAGGCATTAAAGACAGTAAGGTACAGACAGTTCGCTTTAACTTTTAACAGTGGGAGACTGAAATTCTAATTTTGTGGTTCGGATTGCAGAGGCCTACTATCCCTCACTGCTAACGTTAAATGTTACGAGTCAACTAAGACAACTACTGAATACTTTTGATATGCTAAACAGTCCACTCAGTGAAAAACTTACGGTCACATCAATAGAACTTTTTAGTCACCGAACAGGTACGTTACGATTATTTAACAACAAGCAATGTATTTCAGAAATCACGGGCTAGTAATCACACGTGTAGCTGCTAGCTTCCACCATGGCTCAAAATGGCTTCCAAATCGTATTAGTCTCAACTTCTCAACTTTATAGCCATTAAATATTCTTCCACGGACAACTGACTCGAAAATACTGTGAAATACAACAACTACTGCCACAACGGAGACGATATATTGTCAAAATCAACTTAAAAATCATACCATTTTATTGTAGTTTTCACGGCACGCCTGGAACCACGCTCCTTACTCAATGGCGGCCACGGAAGAAAAGGAAGTCTGGATTGCACCTCCCAGGATATATGCATCCGAGATGTAGCGACTTCCGACAACACTTGGATATAAGTGTTATGCAATATTAGCACTAGAGTAACACTCCAAATAATATGCAATTACAATTAATTCCATATTTGGTGTATTGAATTCATTATTTAATACCGTAAAATAAAAAGAATATCCACTACATGTTGTGGACTATTTCTTGTGTCTTGGCGGATGATAACCACGTATTGACCGGACTACTTGCGCAACATCCGAACCCCCAATCTGATTGAAAACATTTTATTGCAATTTCGTCATATTTTTATAACAAATAATGTCACTAAAAACACACCCAAAAACCAACCCAATCCCGAATTTCTGGAATTATCACAATATAACGTTTTTAAAGGCGTGGTTTTACGACTTATGACCCCCATGACGTTGCAGTGGCGGGACTTGTGAAAAACTAAAATATAGAAAAGCAGTGTATTGTTTGGAACGTAATAATTTAGCTAGATTAATCCGACAGTCAGAATGAGATATTAGTTTTCTACATAGATATTTCTAAATATTGGGGGGGGATGGGTTCTAAAATAATTTCCGACGCCAACCGTTTTGTCGACTCCTTGAAGTAAGTAACTTCATCTGTGTTGTGTCCAATGGAAGTTAGCTAGCAAAGTTAGATCGTATCCAAGCCACGTAAATAATTATTTCATAGAATTGAATGTAGATCGGTTAACAAAGAATTCAGAGTAAACCAATACAGAACTCAATGTATCTGTTAATCTGTTCAAATCAGCTAGCAATATTGGCCGACTGGTTGATGTTAGCTAACATTAAGTAACATCAGCTAACATTATTAGTTTTGTCAGACTTGAAATGAACGATGAATGAATGTTTTTGTTGTTGTTATTTCCAAGAAGGTTGTGTCAAGAAAACGACGCGGATGAACTAATATACGAGGTGAGAAACAAACACTCTTTACAGCAGGCTTCACAGGTATATTTTTCATTGCATATACACATTGTCATCGTCTGTCATGTACTGTTGATCTAGGACAACATCCAGATCTCCTTGGTAAAACAAAAAGTGCCACTGCACAAGTTAATCTGCGGAAATCTCCCCGTCCTCGTCGTTGGGAAAAAAGTAAGTAATTTATCGGGCTCATGACTTTTCTGTGTGTGTTTGTTGAGTGTATAAGGGCCGTCTCCAACACCATCTGTGTTTCCAGCTGTATCTAGAAAATGCGCAGGAAAGGGAAGAAGACGAAGAGGACTCGCTGCCCAGTGAGGATTTACTCAATGACGAGGGAAGTAGTGAGCAGCAATGTGTCTCTGCTCCTCAACCCCTGACACTGACGGCAGCAAGGTGACATATTGCTAGTGGACTATTAGAGATGCCGTTTTAAAAGACTAGAAACATATCTCACTGAGGTGACCTAAGTCATCATTAATTACATAATTTCTCCAACGCCTTTTGTAGTTGTATTGTGGCATGAGGTCAAATGTGTGAATGTAATCTCTGGTGGGAGACATTTGCTACTTGCTAATATAATAAAATCTATTCTGTCATTGTCTGTATGCAATGGATGTGTTCAATGTAGAAACATAACAAGGATGATGAGATCTCGATGGTTTCACCTGTATATATTTCTTAGACCGTTGTGCTGTTGTGTTGTATCTTTTGTGTAAGTACACTGAAAGCCACTTAACCCGGAGTCAAATTCCTTGTAGGTGTAAACTTACTTAACATGATTCTGATTGACGTATTCTAACCCAGTCTTTCATGAACACGTTCTACTCATCAAGATCAAGCTTGTGTGCCCATTGGTTTGCAGGCAGCTGTTGTCGTGGTACACGATGAGCCAGAACCCGAACATGCCCACCGTCCTGTGCCCTCCTCTCCTGCCTCTCTGGGTGCGCTGTGACATGAGCGATGCCCTTGGCACGACGTGGCTTGGTGCAGAAACCGTCTCTGCTGGCAACAAAGTCAGTGGCATCAAATTGTATACAATTTGCAGTAAAGGTAATGAGCTCCTCTGGCCAACCACACCCATTTCATCTGTACAGCTTAGACTTCATATTGTCACTTTTACCTACAACTGAAGGCAAACATCACTGTGGAAACCTCAAACGTAAAAGATAATTATCTTCTCTGACCAACCAAGCCTATACTATCTGTATGGCTTTGACTCTGCAGGAAATGGTGGTCATCAGATTTTGACACCTGCATGTACTTGTAATATGTTCTGCAGAGGCAACAGAAGATAAGTCGTCATTTATCAGTTTGGACGCACTGATGGAGCTGCACCAGAAGAGACACCATGCATCTGCAGTAAGACATCAGCCCTTCTCCAATTGTTTTGTAGAGTTTGTCTATCACTGCTTTGCTGTTTGACACGGATCAGTCTGATTCCTGTGAGGTAGGGCTGGGAATAGAATAGAATTGCCTTACATATTGTCACATGATTGCATTGTGAGTTTCATAGATCTCTGTTGAGCAAGCATAATATTATCATTTATAATACGCTGAGCGTTGTGGTTTAATCAATCACAGGCCTTGATTAGTGTAAAGATGCCATGACCCAGACTTTTTTGCGAAGATCTGTACAACTTTTTCAAGCAAAGTGACATTGAATTAGAATGAGACGGATTCATGTCAAACAATTATAAATAAATGGAATGTGTATGCTGTGTCTTCAGGTAGAGACCAAGGGCTATGTGTGTGCTGTGTCCTCAGGTAGAGACCAAGGTGTGTGTGTGTGTGTGTGTGTGTGTGTGTGTGTGTGTGTGTGTGTGTTTGTGTGTGTATGCTGTGTCTTCAGGTAGAGACCCAGGGCTATGTGTGTGCTGTGTCTTCAGGTAGAGACCAAGGTGTGTGTGTGTGTGTGTGTGTGCTGTGTCTTCAGGTAGAGACCAAGGGCTATGTGTGTGCTGTGTTTTCAGGTAGAGACCAAGGGCTATGTGTGTGCTGTGTTTTCAGGTAGAGACCAAGGGCTATGCTCAGTACAACCTGTTTGGCTCTATTGTGGTAGAGAACACAGTCATCGAGTCGCAGTGCAGCATCACTGCCGTCTTCAAGTGGAGCAACGTGGAGAAGGTCTTTCAGATGCCGCCACAGTCTTCTGAGGCCGTTCTGGTGAGCAGACTACTGGTCAACTGTAGGGTTACAGAACCCCTACAGGGTGTCACAAATGAAGTAATACGTTTCTGGGTTCCTTTCTGGTAGTTTTGTAAGAATATGTACAACCTTTTATTTCCAGGATATCAAGTTGGCGATCGGAGATATGAAGAGCCCCTTGTATGAAACCTACAAAGAACTGGAGTTTTTGGAGGCATGTATTTCAGTCATCATTTTATTTACCCTAGATTTAAGGTCTAGGGTTGTAAAATGTATTTCCTTTTCCTTAGTAGTTCCTCAGATACAAAACTAGCTATTCAAGACTCATTGTCAGCTGTGTTAAGTCCCATTGAGTTGGCACCAGTACTGTTACTACTGTATGATCTGAGATACCTGCTTGTTGTCTCAGAGGGCCCAGTTAGCCCTGAACCTTTTAAGAATGAGGGACTGAGTAACCCAGGCAGGTGTTTGAGGGACTGATTGTAAAACAGGAGTAACCCAAGGCAGGTGTTTGTGGATGGTTGGAGTTCTGATTGTAAAATAGGAGTAACCCAAGCAGGTGTTTGTGGATGGTTGGAGTTCTGAGTGGTAAGAAGTGGGCTTCTATTGTTCAGCCGGTAAGGCAAGGTTCTATGGACACCTAAGGACCATACAAACAGATGAAAAATGGACATCTGCAGTACTGTACTGTCAGGCGCTTTCGTTAAAGGCATCTACTAAATGAACACAATGTAAAAAAAAGTATAAATGTGAAGTAGGAGAGAATTCTATTTACAAGTCACTCCTGTCACAACCTCACAACACGTTAATCTTTCATTTGGCGTCCCTTACCTGGCCTACCTGTGCTGACTGCTCTCGCTTGCTCACCTGTCACCTGTCAGACTCTAGCCCAGGGCCTTCGGACAGGTGAAGCAGAGTGGCCGGACCCCACTGACCCCAGGTCAGCCATGGACCTGACGAAAGCTCTCGTGGAAGGTACTGCCACTGCTATGATGATGCTACATGTGTACCAATTTGATTTTTTAAGAATTTAAATACAGCCCTCATCTTCAACACAAAAGACAAGGAGGAAGTAAGGCACATTTAAGCCCCAAAGATTTATTTACTTATTTAATTTATATATTTATGTGGTCCTCAAATCTGGATTAATTTACTTATTTAATTAATATTTTATATATTATTTCCTTGACTAACTGACTACTTGACTTACTGACTGCTTTGTCTTTCTCTTTGAGTGTGTATACAGTATGTACTGTAATCTGGTGTGTATACAGTGTGTACTATAATCTGGTGCTTTTCTCCTTCTGAATGCAGAGCTGGAGAGCATTGGGAAGACAGGCCAGGGGCAGGCTGGGAAGGGGGCTGAGGTAACCGTGGCGATGCAAGGCTGACTCCCACATACACCCCTGGAAGGCAGGCCATTGAGCTCAGGCTATGTTCTCCTTCTCCCCCGCAGACACAGAGAGAAGCCAAGCCAGACACCCCAGCGGCGGCAGACAAGGGGATCAACATCTACAGCTCTGTAGGCCTGGACCGAGGGGATCTGGACTTCACCGACCAGCTCTGGGTCAAGATGAGAAGCAGTCTGTATTGTTGTTGTTGTTGTTGTTTTGTGTCGATCTTACTGTTCACAATAATGTCTCACAGATTCATCTGTGTCAAGTGTATATTGATTCAGAGTGGATATTACCATAATCACTGACATGTTACCCTTCGTGTGATGTTAATTGTTGTCTTTTTCCCTTTCCGATCTCCAGTGTTCCTGTTTGAGCTCACAGTTGACTTATCAGTAATGGCAGTTCTCATTTTCAGGTATATCCTCATACCAGGATATAATAGACTGTCTGAAGATGGTCATCTCTGCTGTCAAACATGGTCAGATCAAACCATGGGTGAGTTTATATATTTGCGTTCTAATCCATGAATTGTGAAATTTCATCCTGATGGTATCCCAGTCCGTCTGCTTTCCATATCTTATGATGTGACTATTTCTGGAACAGGAAATGGGAGGCAACACATGCAACTATTGAAATGTCGGAAACTTGAATGTTGGAAATGTTGAAAAGCAGTTCACTCTATATACACAGGGGAGGATGGCTATTGTAGCACAGATTCACAGAATTCTTAGCGTGTGTGTGTGTGTGTGTTTTGAATAAATGTTTTGGTGCATATCCGTGTCAGTCGGTGTGCTAATGTATAATTATTAACTGTGATCGTGTGTGTCTGTCTCGACAAACGGTCTAAGCATTACTCTCTCCCCCCCCCCCCGACACAGGTGCACAGGAACAGCAGTAACTCGCTGGGCAGGGTCATCCTGCAGTCCTACAAGCAGAAGATGGAGGCGGTGTGTCTGACCGGTCTCACCCCAGTGCACATGCTGCTGGAGATGGGCTTGGACAAGATGAGGAAGGATTACATCAACTACCTCATCGGTCAGTCAGCACCACCTCGCACTTCACCGCTTACAAACTTACCTCGTGGGTCTTGCTGTGGTGTGAAGGACCAGAGAGAACGGTTTACATTCATTCCCTTGGGAGATGCTTATATCCCAAGTGACTCACTTGAACAGGAGGAGGGGGGGTGTTATGCTAGTGTTCTATTGTATGCCAACATGAAACTATGAAGACACTAAATGGGCCTTGGACAAAAAGTATTTTAGCATGCTACATGCTAATGCATTTATTAGAGAATAATTATTATTATTTTTTAAATGTCTTCTGAATATTTTGAAGATATATCATTGCTTTTTCACAACCTGCCCAATGCAATGCCTTTAACCATCCTGGCTGTGTGTGTGTCGGTAATCCTCTTGCCCATGTGATTTCAGGGCGGGAGCTGACCACTCTAAATAACCTGGTGAGGATATTAAGCACATGTACTCTTTCTGTGTATTTCATTACAAAAACATTACAGTGAATGACTTCATGAGCTTTAGCTGCTTCTCATCTTTACTGTGTCTCGTCTCGTCTCGTCTCCTCCTCAGAGTTACTACATGTGCACAGACGTGGACCTGCAAGAACAGGTGACCAGAGTGAAGAAACTACACCACCTGCTGGAGATCCTGGTGATCTGCAGCACCTTCCTCAGCCTGCCCTACGAGTGCCTGTTTCCATTCATACAGTGAGTTGACCGTCCGCATCCACAGTGCCAGTGTGTTTGTCTCTCTCTCTGTTTGAGGTTTGAAGTTCTTTCTGATTATATTATTATTTTATATTTGTATATTGTCGTTTTCTGGATAGTTCTATAATTTTTTTATTATTATTATTTCCCCCTCTATTTTAATGTAGTGTTACTGTGATTCCGTTTTAGGTCCTGCCTGAAGTACTATAAAACAAGCCCTTACGATGAAGAGCATGTATTTCAGATGCAAATCAGACCCGTTGTGATCAGCAACTTCTACCAGAAGTAAGACTCACCATCAAGTTCATAATCGCCATTCACAGAGTGTCAGCTAGACACACCATCAAGTTCATTATCAGCATTCAGAGTGTCAGCTAGACTCACCATCAAGTTCATTATCACCATTCAGTGTCAGCTAGACTCACCATCAAGTTCATTATCACCATTGACAGAGTGTCAGCTAGACTCACCATCAAGTTCATAATCGCCATTCAGAGTGTCAGCTAGACACACCATCAAGTTCATAATCACCATTGACACCAGAGAGTGTCAGCTAGACTCACCATCAAGTTCATTATCACCATTGACACCAGAGAGTGTCAGCTAGACTCACCATCAAGTTCATGATCACCATTGACACCAGAGAGTGTCAGCTAGACTCACCATCACTGGCAACGTTTCATACGCCTTTATGATGTTCATAGCTCAACAATGTTCAACAGTCTTTGTTAGTGTTTGAGTGTTTGCGTTCCTGAGCATGTAAGTGAGGAAGTTTAAAGATATAAGATAAAGATATGCGCACACACACCCAGACATACAAACACACACACTCACACACGCATGATTGAGCATGTTGACTTGTTCTTGTTTGAGTGCGTGTGTATGTGCCTGGTGTGAGCATGGTGGTGCAGTGGCTAGCGTCATTGGTTTGTGAGCAGTTGACCTGCGTTTGTTTTCCAATCGCTGTAGGTTGTCTGGAAGTCGCTTTGGATAAAAAAAAGTGTCTCCTAAATACCTGACCTTTTACCTTCTCCTTTTGCTTGCGTGTCTGTATGTCTCTTGGTGTAATGATTTGTTTGTTTGTGTGTGTGTGTGTGTGTGTGTCATAGGGAGGAGCCCATGTCGTGGGGAGCAGAGGTGTTCAGTGGTCAAGGCTCTCGAGAGGTCCGAACGTCCTTTCACCTGAGCGATCAGCCCCTGGTGGATCATGTGACCTTCTCCTCAGGTGAGACTAGGGTTCCATCCATCATCCGCACACTTTCACTGGGTTATCGCCTCTGCTAAATACTCACTACTAAACTAAATACTAGCATACTAAATACTCAATACTAGATACTAAATTAAATACTAGCATACTAAATATTCAACAATAAACTAAATACTAGCATACTAAATACTTAATATTAAACTAAATACTCAATACTAATCTAAATACTCCTATATCAAATACTTAACACATTTTAAGAGAGATTTCCCCCCGTGATGTAGATTTGAATAAGACGACGGCAAACGGGGACAAGGAGGAGACGGCCTTCTTCAGTACCACGGTGACCCACAGCCTGATCAACTTCATCTAAAGTCCTCACAGGTGAGTGCACTGATCCTCAAACTGTTGCCCAGGTTCACCTAGATTTTATTTGTTCTTTTGGACTCATTCTGTCTTTTATTATTTCCAGAAAATGTCTTATGTCATGGAAAATAATTTTGTCCTCAAAAGTATGCAAACTGGTAGTCTGTTCAAAATATTTATTCAAAATCCAACCCTTTGTAATCACAAGTGTCCTCCCCACTGTCTGCAGAGTAAGTGGTCAATCCAAGCTGTGTGTTCTGTATTAGTTAACACTTTGTGTGGTGTACTTAGCAACCATCGCCATGGCATTCACATCCTGTAGCTTAGTAAAAAAAAACAGCATTCCGGTTCTCTGTTGTCAGCCAAATTATGAATGGCACTGGCTGGCTGAAGCCAGTATAAATCTCATGGAAGGCAGAGTGTGTGTGTGTGTGTGTGTGTGTGTGTGTGTGTGCATGAGTGTGTGTAGCTGATTAAATCAGTGTCAATCTAAAACATCTTAAAGGATGTAGTAATGGTTGTGTGTGTGTGTGTGTGTGCTGTTGAAATCAGTGTCAATCTAAGACATCTTAAAGGATGTGTGTGTGTGTGTGTGTGTGTGTGTGTGTGTGTGTGTGTGTGTGTGTGCTCAGTTTCGTCTGCGCAGCAGGAACATGAGGAAGACTGCGCTGAGCAGGATGCTGAGTGTGCACACAGTGGGGACCACAATCTCCGTTACCATCTCCATGTGACTGGTCAGGGGATCTGAAACACAGACACAAGAACACATATATGTACACACACACACACACAGACACACACAGACAGACACAGAGGTTAGTGGAGTATCCTAGTGCTCTAAGGAAATCTTACTTTCTTGTTGTGTGTTTGTTTGAAGCAGACAAAAAACGGCACAATGCTTAAGCACAGGTGAGAGTGAAGCCTGTAGAGCTCTCAAAGGGTTATTCACTGGTTACCTGTGTGTGTGTGTGTGTGTGTGTGTGTGTGTGCACTGATGGCTGTTTGAGGGGGAAAGGTTTGCAGGCTGGTGGGTGGCTTACCATGAATAAGTCTTAGTATATTGGCAGCCGTGCTCCGCTGTGCTTCTGATGAAGAGAATGACAGACAGGGTCTTAGAGAGGGGGGGGGGGGGTCGGTTGGGGGCAGTGTGTGAAGCACGACACATTAACCCTTTGAGGACTGCCCTGCCACTCTCTTGGCAAAACAGGAAGTGACGGCGACTGCGAGTTTAAGCTTGCTTTTAGCTGCCAGCGCTTGGAGGTGTGGAGACGGTAGTGACAGTAGCAGCTTAAATGTAGGAGGAATCATCTGAGAGTGTACTGCTGTAGTGATCTTCTCTCTAATAGTTTTTTTTTAAATGGCCTGAGGACAATCTGAACATGGGCTATTACATTTACATTACATACAAACACTGTGGCTTTTTGTACATTAAAGAGATGGGTGTTTGGTCTTGATTGAATCTGTACACGTGTGGATGTGCGTGTGGATGAGTGTGCGTTTCTGATTCTGGTTTCAAAGAGTAAATGAGTTTCCGAATTGTGTTTTGTAGCGAAGCCACAGGGTGCTTGGCATGCTCGTAACCTTCTGTGGGATTATGTAGTACGGTAAGGCTGCTCGTAACTTTCTGTGGGATTGTGTTGTACGGTAAGGCTGCTCGTAACTTTCTGTGGGATTATGTAGTACGGTAAGGCTGCTCGTAACTTTTTGTGGGATTGTGTAGTACGGTAAGGCGGCTCGTAACTTTCTGTGGGATTGTGTAGTACGGTAAAGCGGCTCGTAACCTTCTGTGGGATTATGTAGTACGGTAAAGCGGCTCGTAACTTTTTGTGGGATTGTGTAGAACGGTAAGGCTGTTCGTAACCTGTGGGATTGTGTAGAAAGGTAAGGCTGCTCAGAACCTGTGGGATTGTGTAGTATGGTAGGGCTGCTCGTAACCTTCTGTGGGATTATGTAGTACGGTAGGGCTGCTCATAACCTTCTGTGGGATTATGTAGTACGTTAAGGCTGCTCAGAACCTTCTGTGGGATTGTGTAGTACGGTAAGGCTGCTCAGAAGGCTGCGGATTCAGGGAAATTAGGCTTTGGGAGAATTGGCAGAAGCGTCTGTTTGCTGAAGCAGCCTTGAATTTAAAACGGCAACAACAACAAAAAAAGCCCTCAAAGAGTTAAGTGTTAAGATGAGTCGCTGGAGATCAACATCACCAAGCCACAGCAAAGCAGCGTCTTAAAATGCTCACCCACACACTCTCTCTCACACACACACACACACACACAAACATCATTAGCGGCAGCACAGCAGAGTGATCTGGCTACTCAGTAAGGATGGGGTTAGATGGGGGTTCTGTCTGCATGGCAGCTTTAAAGCAGCACTGTTAATGACCAGTCCACAACCTAAGGGCACCACTTACTTCAGTCTTAAACCACTTCCCTATCAGACTCCGCTCTACCTCAGTCTTAAATCACTTCACTATCAGACTCTGCTTTAACCTCAGTCTTAAACTACTTCACTATCAGAATCTTCTTCACTATCAGACTCTGTTTTACTTCAGTCTTAATCCACTTCACTATCAGACTCTGCTTTACCTCAGTCTTAAACCACTTCACTATCAGAATCTTCTTCACTATCAGACTCTGTTTTACTTCAGTCTTAATCCACTTCACTATCAGACTCTGTTTTACTTCAGTCTTAATCCACTTCACTATCAGACTCTGCTTTACTTCAGTCTTAAACCACTTCACTATCAGAATCTTCTTCACTATCAGACTCTGCTTTACTTCAGTCTTAAACCACTTCACTATCAGACTGTGTTTTACCTCAGTCTTAAACCACTTCCCTATCAGACTCCGCTTTACCTCAGTCTTAAACTACTTCACTATCAGACTCTGTTTTACTTCAGTCTTAATCCACTTCACTATCAGACTCTGCTTTACTTCAGTCTTAATCCAATTCACTATCAGACTGTTTTACTTCAGTCTTAAACCACTTCACTATCAGACTGTGCTTTACTACACCCGCACCCACAATGCAACATTACTTAAAATGAGTCTTCAACAAGCCCACTGATAAATACAGATGTTGAAGAGTAATTGTACTTTTTATTTTAATTTAATTAGACAACACTGTGATAAAGGGAGCCTGATAATAATGGTAATTGTTATAACTTTATTGTTACCAGTATTATAACTATTGTTAACAGGGCTGTCATAAATGATAGGTGAGACCCAGTCTGGTCCCATATTCAGCCAGTGTAACCCCCCCATTCCAAATCATCCCATTCTTCCCCTGCAGCCCCCCCGCCCCCACCCCCCCCAAGATGACTGAGTCATTCCAGACCACACAGCGAGACTGTTAGCAGCAGAAGCCAAAGCCAGGGAGGAACGCGCTTCATAAATGTACCCCTAGAGTCTAAACTTCATCATGCACAGGCCAAACCTTTGGCATCTCTGCATTTTCCTTATTTTCCTTGGAGTTTCTTCTAGCTGGAGGGGCAAACAAAGAAAAATCCTGTTAGAGGTTTTTCTGAAAGCCTGTTATGATGCCAGCCTCTTGTTGTCTCTCAGACCTCGTCTCTCTGCCCAGAATCAGAATCAGTAAACATCATACTGGATTCCGTTTTTCAGCCTCGCTCCAAGCAACCCACAGCCTCTCACATAATTAAGCCTCTCTCGACCCGATTCAGCTGAGCAGATGTGTATTACTCGTTTGATAAACTGAATCTGAATCAGCCAAAGTTAATGTACAGAATCGGTTAATCTAGTTTAGAGATGGGCATTAAATATGTGTTAGCCTGGGATGTTTGGAACAGCACTGAAAAACACTGCTGGACGCTAAAAGTTCCCCAAATGTGAATTCCCCTTTAAATGTATTATTGATTTCTGGCAACAGATGAACACCAGTGACGTAGCGTTAGCTAACTAGCATTTAGATCTTCTCAGATGTTTCAAAGAAGGAGGGTTTTATACTTTGCAATTGATTCTAATCGTCCTTTTGGCCATGTCATACTGCATGCAAATAATAGTGTGACTTCAAAATGAAAATCTCATCCGTGTTCAGTGCATAATTTAGCCCATTACCACATCATTTTTCAGGTAGGTGACATTGGAGGTAGAATCTTTTTTTGTTTGCCCCGGCCAGTAACTCCTCTTAGTGTGTATGTATGTGTGTGTGTGTGAGCGTGTATGAGTGTGTGTGAGAGTGTGTATGAGTCTGAGTGTGTGTGTGAGTCTGAGTGTGTGTGTATGAGTGTGTGTGAGAGTGTGTATGAGTCTGAGTGTGTGTGTGTGAGAGTGTGAGTCTGAGTGTGTGTATGAGTGTGAGTCTGAGTGTGTGTGTGTGTGTGTGTGTGTGTGTGTGTGTGTGTGTGTCTGAGTGGTGTTTGCCACTGACCTGCAGCTAGAAGTTGGTTGCTAGAAGAGCAGGTCTCTGTGGCTTTCCTCTTCCAGTTTTCCACCTGGTGAGGGGAGCACAACATGGACATGAGGTTTTAATGTTTTTACTTTTATTCCTTTGTTTATTTGACAGGAACCATGCAAACACGTCATTACCACAAGTGCAAGAGATGTATTGTATATAAGGCTTCTAGCTATAGCTATTTCTCAGCCTTATAGCTAATTTATATCCTACATTTACTTGTATTTGTTTAGCAGACACTTTTATCCAAAGCGACTGACAAAATATAGGCACCTTGTCAGCACTTCTAAATGCCTGGTGCAAGTGTCCATGTTATGTAATCTGCCATTAAGGATGCATAAGGTAATAATGTATTATGCAATCAATTATGTAATCATTTGCTAATGATAAATGTTTTTTTCTTATACAGATGTGCCATGTTAAGCGGTTTCCTTGACAAGAACGGAGTTATAGCATCATATTTCTGCTGTGGACCAACTGTCATATCTTTTCTAATATGTATGAAATAAACGTCATTATTAATGACATATTAATTCACATGGTTGTTTCCCGTTTCCTGCTTATGTCTGTGGTGCAGAAACCACATCTGTGCCCGGTCAGTGTAGGGAAATAAACCACATCTGTGCCCGGTCAGTATAGGGAAATAGTTCCCGACGGGAGGAATAGGTTTTGCAAATATAACTATACATTTTCAGGTGTTGCCTAGCAACATATTACTTGCTGACTTCAAGTCACAATGAATTTCCGTTACGTTAAGTGAACAGACTACTTGCGGAATGATATGAAAGATGTGAATTAGAAGCACAAAATCCGTTGCAAATTTTTTGCAGAGGTCAATATAAAGACATATCAGACCACCGAACGTTTTTTTTGTTTTGCAACATTCTGAGGAGCCGTATTAAAAAACTGCACATTCTATATAACTGCATATCTAATATAACTGCATATCTAATATAACTGCATATCCTATATAACTGCATATCCTTTATAACCGGTGGAAGACAAAAAGCACAAAGGAGTGTACCGTTCCTGTAAACGTTCGAGACACTTGGAAATCCTACGAGTTCCTGCAGCGCCTTTTGTTGGCGTTTGTGACCATTCACTGAATATTACACTCACACACACACACACTGAACATTACACTCACACAACACACTCACTGAACATTACACTCACACAACACACTCACTGAACATTACACTCACACAACACACTCACTGAACATTACACTCACACACACTCACTGAACATTACACTCACACAACACACTCACTGAACATTACACTCACACACACACACGCACTCACTACTGACATCTAATTCTCTCACGAGCCACACTTGGTGCAGAATGAAACATTCATGTAATTGAATCGAAGCTGGTCGTCTCCTTTTTGCTGCGGCCGTTTGTGGTATGTAACAAACTGGGGTATAATTCCTGCTTTGGCTGCAAGACGTCCCCAGGTTCAAGTCCTTGGACGAGCCCCCATTTGGTGACATGCCACAAACGGCCGCAACAAAAAGGCGATAACTATGAGGCTACGATTGCGTGTGGTATGAGTGTAATGTTCGGTGAATGCTTGCAAACACCAACAAAAGAAACAAAGCACACTCCTCCACTGAGTTCTCTCTCTCTCTCTCTCTCTCTCTCTCTCTCTCTCTCTCTCTCTCTCTCTCTCTCTCTCTCTCTCTCTCTCTCTCTCTCTCTCTCTCTCTCTCTCTCGGGAAGGTTAGCCTTAAATAGGGCCGCCACCATTCACTCATTAACAGGCAACGACCCTCAACTACCTGGAAAATAAGATAGATAGCAGGTAGAGCTTAACAATTAATAAGAATAATAACTATATTCCATCTTGCTACACAGTGTTCTAGTGGGGGGGGGGGGGGGTGCTCTGGGCTCTGTAAAGCCCTTTAAGACAATCTCTATTGTTGATAGCGCTATAAATAATTCGATTGGCCCAAGTTGATTTGTGTGTGAGAACCCGGCTGTAGAGGCCTTACCTCTCTCTGACTGGGAAAGCCGTTGGAGCTGATGACGCGCTTGTAGAACTGCACCGAGGCTTTGGGATAGCGGGGCTTGTTCTTGTTCTTGAAGTCAACGTAGTACAGGCCAAACCTCTCAGAGTACCCCTCGTCCCACTCGAACTTGTCCAGCAGAGACCAGGCCGTGTAGCCCTTAACATCCACCCCATCTTTGATAGCTAGAGGTGGGAGAGAAGGGGAGGAGAGGAGAACAGAAACCACAGGCTCACTGGACATATCTTGACTTCTCACTATCATACAGTTGTTTTACAGAGGTATTAATTGATGTGTTTTCATGTGCTCTCTTTCATCTGTTCTCATTCATTCATTCATTCATTCATTCATTCAGATATCTATGTGTCATTGTCACAAATTTGAAGATATTTTATCCAAACTGATTTGCAATGGTTGTAAGTTATGCGTTGTGAGAGGCCACTCTTTTTCCCCCTGGCCATCGTTCCAAAGTAACTCGATCTATGACTTAATGATGACTTCATCACTGTCCAGTTGGGACTGGTGTATTGCAGGACCAACCAACAAAGATTCCTTCACTCCTTGGCAATATATTGCTGTCAGGAGAACCACAAGTGATACATAACTATGGTTACAGCCATGGTGGGACAAAGCCCAGACTAGCCCATTACCAAGGTAAGCACAAGTGTTTAACCCTGTGGAGAAGAGCTACAGGTGTTTAACCCTGTGGAGAAGAGCAACAGGTAAGTACAAGTGTTTAACCCTACGGAGAAGAGCTACAGGTGTTTAACCCCACGGAGAAGAGCTACAGGTAAGTACAGGTGTTTAACCCTGCGGAGAAGAGCTACAGGTAAGTACAGGTGTTTAACCCTACGGAGAAGAGCAGCAGGTGCAGCCTTGCAACCTAAGGGGCAGGTGACAAAGATGTCTTCAACTTGAGCCGATGTTTGGAACCAGTTGACGGAAACAATACCAATGGTAAGCTGTATTAGAGACCAATACTGGCAAAGTATCTCTAGTAATATGTAATATTCAAATGTTAAAAGAACTGTCCACATTTGGGTTTATGGTTCAGTTGAGCGGAACAGGATTTGAATGCTACTGACCCTTCAGCATCTCGTTGGTGTAATCCTTCATATACTGTATCCTCCAGTCGTCACACAGCTCGGTACACACCATCTTCTCCGACACGCCGTTCTCTGTGATGTAGATCATTGGGTTCCCATACTGAGTCTAAAGCGGTGGAAAAGAACAGCGTTACTTAGATATTTACAACATAGTTGGTCAGTCATACTAAGTTTAGTCTAAACCAGTGGACCGATATTAACTTCACAAAGAAAATGAATAAATGTATGCTCTTGGATGCTAATTATCCCACCATAACGAATGCTAATTATCCCACCTTAACTAATACTAATGATCCCATCTTCGCTAATGCTAATTATCCCATCTTCGCTAATGCTAATTATCCCATCTTCACTAATGCTAATTATCCCACCTTAACGAATGCTAATTATCCCACCTTAACGAATGCTAATTTTCCCACCTTAACGAATGACAATTATCCCACCTTAACGAAGTTGAGCAGCCTGCGGAAGCCCCAGGGCACGGCGTAGAGCCACTCGGAGCCGGGGTCAGGCCAGCGGGGGTCGACCAGCTCGGCCACGTCACGGTCGGTGAAGTAGGTGCTGCTCCGCCCGGCGGGTTGGGTCTTGTGGGTGATGTAGCGCGTGGTGAAGTGGCCCACGCCCATGAAGTCGCAGGTGCCTCTTATATAGCTCTTCTCCTGGGAAGAGAAGGTGGGGAGACGAGACGTACCCAGACCCTGCTGGGCACTCTTACGACCTGGAGAAGATGCAAACGTAGGCCTGCTTACTCGTCATTTACTTATATATAATCAGGCACTTTCATCAAAGGAGATGTTCAGACATTTTTAACAGTTCTATCACTGCTCTATCACTAAAAGAAGACTTGGACAATTCTAAATAGATCATGTCAAGTAAATACTAAGGAATATTAAGTATAAAAAATATCCTGGTATACTATTTGGGCGGACGGGAGGTACGGCCGTTAGAAAAAGTATATTTATTTTACTTTTATTTATTTATTTATTTATTTATTTACATATCCAGCAGTAGCAACACTGAAGGTCACTTACAATACTGTGTGCCAAAGATACTTTGGCATATTTTTGATTCAAACATTTCAAGTATTCCTCGAGAAATGGTACACATTTAAAGATGTTTTTCTTCATGTTTACCAGTACCAAATCTTTCATTTAAAGGGGTGTTCAGTGTGGTTTTTAAGGTTCTTTGATTTATCCACTACATAACATTGCTGTTCACAATACTGTGTCCCAAATATAAAGTAAGCTGTCATTCAAAAATGTAAGTAAGTATGTAATGGCTTGATAGAGTACACTGTGAATGTTAAACCTGTTAATAACCAGACAGCTGATGACTCCATATCTAACCAATGTGTCTGATCTGGTGTGCATCAATGCTGGACTAGGACTAGACTGAGATCTGTCCCAGAGGAGGCTGCCATGAGGTTTTAAGTATGTACTGCCACCAGATCTCTTAGGTTTTAAGTATGTACTGCCACCGGATCTCTGAGGTTTTAAGTATGTACTGCCACCGGATCGCTGAGGTTTTAAGTATGTACTGCCACCGGATCTCTGAGGCTTTAAGTATGTTCTGCCAGGATATCTGAGGTTTTAAGTATGTACTGCCAGGGGATCTATGAGGTTTTAAGTATGTACTGCCAGGTGATCTATGAGGTTTTAAGTATGTACTGCCACCGAATCTCTGAGGTTTTAAGTATGTACTGCCACCGGATCTCTGAGGTTTTAAGTATGTACTGCCAGGTGATCGCTGAGGTTTTAAGTATGTACTGCCACTGGATCTCTTAGGTTTTAAGTATGTACTACCAGGGGATCTCTGAGGTTTTAAGTATGTACTGCCAGGTGATCGCTGAGGTTTTAAGTATGTACTGCCACCGGATCTCTGAGGTTTTAAGTATGTACTGCCAGGGGATTTCTGAGGAACATACGGGATGTAAAGGTTGACACAGCAAAGAGCAACTATTCAATCACATCCAGTACATTCAGTAGGACCCAGTGGGCTGGTCATGTGGGTTAGCTCTGGCCTTCTTACCAATGAAGTCCTTCATGACTTGTGGGTAGTCTCCGTGAAAGATGGGAGTGGCGAACCAGCCCATGTAGAATTGGACGTATCTCTCTGCTGCCTCAATGTCCTTCTGGTTGGTGATGTCCACGGGCTCGCCCCAGTCCCCTGCCAGGGAGATGCCCACCATACCTGGCAGACGGGACACGAGGCATAAGTGTGTACAGGGGAGGGCAAGAGAAACACATCCGTAGGGTCGAGTGCTAAACAGGAGCCTTGGAACATTGGAGGCTTTTCAGAATTACTCTATGAAGGTTGAGGTTTTTTCAAGTGGTTTTGTACTTCCTTGCTACACTCTTGCAAATTATGGGGCTTTGTCAAAACCAACTGCATATTTCTCTAATCTGATTGTGGGGCATTACCAAAATCAAGGAGTATGATGGAGCTGTAGCTTCTGTGCAAGTCTACTCAAAGGAGTATGATGGAGCTGTAGCTTCTGTGCAAGTCTACTCAAAGGAGTATGATGGAGCTGTAGCTTCTGTGCAAGTCTACTCCTTGTCCTTCTCTGGCTGCAAACTCGTTGTTGGGCACTGACATTGTGGTGGGCAATTTGAACCTAATAATCCATTTTCATTACCTTTCTGCTTGTTTCTCCACAGACTGTCATAGGTGTGCCACACCTTAGCGTGTGCCTAGGAGGGAAGAAACAGGACTAGATCAAAACATCCTGTCATTTAGTAAGCGTTATGTTTCAATCCAGGAGAAGAAAGCCAAATCAAAAGACATTTTAGACTTTGACCTTGGTGATGACCTCTGACCTTGATGAGATGATGGGCGGCCCTGTAGGCCCCGGTGCCTCTCAGTTTGATCCCTGGGGCATGTTCTCCTGTCTCATAGCCCTCCACAGCTACCGACTGCCACACACAACAGCACAAACAGGTAACAGGTTAGGGCACGTGGCTTCACTACTGGCAGGGAGGAACAACAGGGGACATTTCACCATGGTGAGGTGTTCCTATAGTTGCTGGCTATATTTGCACTGTGTGTGTTGTAATGTAACCGAGATAGATGGATATATATATATACCCATGGATTGTTGAATGTTATCCAGTATTTAACCCGGTTTCCAAATCTCTCGAAGCAGAGGTTGGCAAAGTCGTTGAAGTAGTTGACCATGCTGATGTTATGCCATCCCCCGTATTTCTCCTGCAGCACCTGCAACCCAAGAGGTTCGTGGGAAAACGGAAAAGATTGATACCTTTGTCACAAAAGTCACACTCAGACTTCTGCATTCTACACTATATTTGGAATTTGGATGTTAAATCGGAGTTGTGAGTGGTTACGGAGAAACGCATGCAATGCTCATATGGACCTGTGGCAGGTCCCAGTGGTACAGTGTCACTATGGGAGTGATCTGGTTCTCCAGCAGACTGTCGATCAGGTTGTCGTAGTACTTGATTCCTTTCTCGTTCACATGATCAGCTGCAGAGACAGAAATATAGACGTCACTCAAGTTCAGCCATAATCAGAACAGGCCTGTGTGTGTGTGTGTGTGTGTGTGTGTGTGTGTGTGTGATGAGTACATACACTTGATGCCAGTTGGCATGAGTCTGGGCCAGGAGATAGAGAAGCGGTAGTGGTTGAGCTTCAGCTCCTTCATCAGTGAAATGTCATCCTGGGGTGGGAGAACCAGAGGCGGGATTATAGAACCAGAGGCGGGGTTATAGAAGGGACCGGACACTGATTGGGTGATGACAGACTGGCTGTTCACATGAAGGAGGTTTGACCATAGTGAGCTGAGCACAAACTGTTTCTTGGGCAGGAATTTATTCCGACCACTGGCAAATTTCAAACATAGATCTGTTTACTTTGTGGCAAATTACTTAAATTGATTTGCCTCTGTGTGTTGTGTTGTGTGCCTAATACATACAATATTGATCAGGGTTTGTACACTATAAGCCAATAATGAGAAATCAATCCAAATCTGTACTTCTAACCAAAGTGTTTTTTGGACTGATTCATCTCCCTTCACTTACCCTGAACTTGTAGTACCCTTCACAGGACGAGTCACCAGTGTCGTTGAGGAAGATCTTTCCCTTCTTGTGGGAAAACACGTCCCAGATACTCAGTCCTTTGCCATCTTTATCCCAGGCTCCTTCCGTCTGATAGGCTGAACTGCCGGCACCCCACGAAAATCCTGCCCAATGAAAACAAGATCCTCAGTTAGACAGTTAGTGAAGTGACACTGAATCATTACAACATATCAACAGAAAGAATCTGGCTTTAGGGATGGGCTTAAGAATGTTAAATTGTCTACTGATTTAGTGAAACATAAGTAGATACTTCAATATTTCATATGTATAAATAGTAAATAAATAAATAAATATATGGTGGTGTTATAAAATAATTATACAAAAACAACAACCGGCAGGCTGCCACACTGTTACAAACACTGACTGAGAGGCTGTAGTTAAGTTACGTTAACACTGTTACAAACACAGACTGAGAGGCTGTAGTTACGTTACCACGGTTACAAACACTGACTGAGAGGTTGTAGTTAAGTTACGTTAACACCGTTACAAACACCGACTGAGAGGCTGTAGTTAAGTTACGTAAACACTGACTGAGAGGCTGTAGTTAAGTTACGTTAACACTGTTACAAACACTGACTGAGAGGCTGTAGTTAAGTTACGTTAACACTGTTACAAACACTGACTGAGAGGCTGTAGTTAAGTTACGTTACCACGGTTACAAACACTGACTGAGAGGTTGTAGTTAAGTTACGTTAACACCGTTACAAACACCGACTGAGAGGCTGTAGTTAAGTTACGTAAACACTGACTGAGAGGCTGTAGTTAAGTTACGTTAACACTGTTACAAACACTGACTGAGAGGCTGTAGTTACGTTACCACGGTTACAAACACTGACTGAGAGGTTGTAGTTAAGTTACGTTAACACCGTTACAAACACCGACTGAGAGGCTGTAGTTAAGTTACGTAAACACTGACTGAGAGGCTGTAGTTAAGTTACGTTAACACTGTTACAAACACAGACTGAGAGGCTGTAGTTACGTTACCACGGTTACAAACACTGACTGAGAGGTTGTAGTTAAGTTACGTTAACACCGTTACAAACACCGACTGAGAGGCTGTAGTTAAGTTACGTAAACACTGACTGAGAGGCTGTAGTTAAGTTACGTTAACACTGTTACAAACACTGACTGAGAGGCTGTAGTTAAGTTACGTTACCACGGTTACAAACACTGACTGAGAGGTTGTAGTTAAGTTACGTTAACACCGTTACAAACACCGACTGAGAGGCTGTTGTTAAGTTACGTAAACACTGACTGAGAGGCTGTAGTTAAGTTACGTTACCACGGTTACAAACACAGACTGAGAGGCTGTAAGTTACGTTAACACTGTTACAAACACCGACTGAGAGGCTGTAGTTAAGTGAACTCCCAGTGGGCGGTACGTTACCACGGTTACAAACACCGACTGAGAGGCTGTAGTTAAGTGAACTCCCAGTGGGCGATACGTTACCACGGTTACAAACACCGACTGAGAGGCTGTAGTTAAGTGAACTCTTCCCAGTGGGAGGTACGTTACCACGGTTACAAACACTGACTGTGGGAGGTACGTTACCACTTGGAAAAGTGCCATAATAGAAGGAGCCGCGGTCGTTCTTTGTCCAGTCGAAGTCCTCAGCCGCAGACAGACACAGCACCAGCACAAGCACATGGCACACCCTCACTGCGCAGCGTGGCAGCATGGTAATCCTCCTCTGCGGTTGGCACGGGCACAGGCTCACGTTCCCTCACTGGCTTCTGACACAGCTGGCCACAGGTGAAAGACAGCACTGTCATCCTAATAACCTTACTCCAAACATGGCAGGCAACATATGCACGGCAAGTTGCAAACAGTTGAGTAGATACTTTGGAACGGTTTACTAGCGTCATTACTTTACTACTAAGTCATTCCTAATGTCATTACTTTACTACTAAGTCATTCCTAACGTCATTACTTTACTACTAAGGCATTCCTAACGTCATTACTTTACTACTAAGTCATTCCTAACATCATTACTTTACTACTAAGTCATTCCTAACATCATTACTTTACTACTAAGTCATACCGAACGTCATTACTTTACTACTAAGTCATTACTTTACTACTAAGTCATTACTATACTACTAAGTCATTACTAACGTCATTACTTTACTACTAAGTCATTACTAACGTCATTACTTTACTACTAAGTCATTCCTAACGTCATTACTTTACTACTAAGTCATTCCTAACGCCATTACTTTACTACTAAGTCATTACTAACGTCATTACTTTACTACTAGGTTTACTGACATTTCATCCATCAACAAATTCTGTTTATTCTTGTCTAACCAAATCAGTATAGCCTGGAAAACTGACCATATGTACAAGTGTTTGGCCCATATGACGAGATAATGACGAGCTCATGTGTGCATGAAAGATCAGCAGTGTTTCTGTGTGTTCCTTTCAGCTTGGCAAACCCAAGCACAGAATCAAAACTGCTCACACCTCACTGATGCTGTGGTGCGTAAGTGCAAAACAACCCAAGAACCAGGTGAAACAGTTACCGTACACCATCAGAAGAGAGCAGAACTTAGCTAGGGTTCACACAGTACTCAAGCATGAAATAATAGCAGAACTTAGCTAGGGATCACAGTACTCAAGCATGACGTGATAGCAGAACTTAGCTAGGGTTTACAGTACTCAAGCATGAAGACATATCTCAACTGTAAATGAAAATCTTGACACTTCCTTAGCCATAAAGGCCTAATGAGGTATATTAGGCACCAAAAACTAATGTACATACTTAACACTGACATGCTGAATTAATTTGACTTCCAGCTCACCTTGACCATATTTATAACAACATAAAAAACAATTTCCATATAGACCTATATTATATTATACTTGACATCAGACCTACCTCACAGGATCTGCATTTGTTCCAGTCAGAAATGTAATTAAATCAGAGAAAACAGTCCAGCCAAGCAGCTCACCAACCTCAACCTCGGGCTGAACAGGACAGATACTACAGCACCTGCTTTCACCTCACCGCATGGAAGGTCCCAGCTCTCTATTCAGGGTCGGGGGTGGAGGGGAGATCTCGTGACCCCAATCCACACCCAAATACCCTCCCATTGGAGCTAAATGGACTGTGAGCTCATTTTGCAAAGGTGGGCAGATCTCTTACAAACGTGGATTTGACTCAGTAAGCAAAGTTAATGTTGCAAGGGGCTGATAGTCGATTGTGTTTGGTGTGACAATGGCCGTGAACAGTTGAATGGGATTAAGCGTGTGTGGAGGACAACCTGGTCTTTCGAACGCTGCACCTGTCATCAGGCCCATATGAGTGATATTTATTTTCAAATCATAACCAGACATACTCTACCTGTTCCTTCTCTGTAGTCCACTCAAATTATTCTGTAAAATATATTAAACAATGAAACACATAAGTAACATGAAAGGAAATTATAAAGCTGAAATGATGAATTTTAAGCAACATAATTGATGTAATTAATCACAGCATCAAAAACAAAAACGTATCAATCTGAAATCTTATATGAGCTTGCAAAGTACAAAACAATTATTATCAGCTCGTTATAAAATGTTGAAAGTGTACTAGTCATCAATAGATGCATGTTCTGCTAGGTCGCTGTGCAGAAGCTATGAAAGAGAGACTGGGCCCACCTTGTCCTTGCGTCCCAGAGAGAGAGAGAGAGAGGACCGCGGGAGGCTGTTGCTAGAGAGACTCTGGCATCTCGGTGGGCATGATCAGACATGGGAAGCTGTATATATCCATTGATGGAATCCCCATTGTCAGGGTGGGCGTGTGGCACCACCCTTCTCCAGAGCCGTCCCTGGGCTCATTGTGAAGACCCACTGCATTGTTTGGGGGACCTTTTGGAAAGTGCTGAACTGCTGGACACGGGGTGGAATGGAGGGGGCAGGTGGGCATGGCGGGGGGCTGTTTGACATGGCATTGCCCAGCAGCGAGAGGCAAGGGAGGGCATCGTTCGGTTGGGTCAGTATGGGGTGCTCTGATGGCCGCTGCTGTTTAGCATATCAATGCTGCAGCTGTACCTCGGCCCATGCGAGTCTCGTGCGTAGAGATTCTCGTAGGAGCCACTGCTCTGTTCCAGCTTACATATGCTATCCATATACATATACATATGCAATGCATATACATAAGTATCTAGGATGGTTGTGGCACTAAGCTGTTGGTGCTTCTGTTTTACAGGAGATCAGAGCGGTTCTTATTTAACGGTGAAGAAAGCATCAAGGCTAATCTCCACTTCTCCAACACGCAGTGTTTCCCCCTCTCCAGCTGCAGCGGTCAACATGAGACAGTGCCAATGCATAATATCAAAAGATGCATTTATTTATTTATTTATTTCACATGTTCTGTTTGTTTACCGCTATGTTAACAAAATGTACAATTTCTAAAGTGACAATGCGGTTTCAGAGAAATGTAAACAGCTAAACAGGTCCAATGTCTTCTGTTTGTGTGGAGTTATTGGATATCCTAAAACATCATACCTATAGTCATTACAAGGCAAAGAGAATTGATAAAAAAAAGAAGAAGAAAAGTTTTTTTCATGCCTTGTTTAATATCCACTCAAACTGCCGTGCTCAGTTTACTAAGACCTGTTGAAATTAGGCATACCCTCAAAAAGTCACAATATTTACAGAACAGAAGCACTGAAGGAAGGTAGCTTACATCTTACATTCGGGCTGAATGCTGTTTCATACTAAAAATGTCTTGACTTTCACTAGGAAGGAAAAGGTTTGAAAAGGCTAATCCTCACACTGCACAGTCCAAAGCCCACGATACTTTAACAAACTCCGATACGATTAGAAAGCCTTGGCTTAACTTACAATATAAGGACAGAGATTCCTAGCAGTGAGACGAGCTATACTCGTTACAGACTGGTCACATCCTATAGCTTAAACTTCACCATATGGACCAGGGGTGCAAAGACAGCCCACCCCCCCTGTTGTGCAGGATGTTTTCGGGGGGGGGATTGGCTGACGGCTCGCTCGCAATTCAGTAACAGTTCTCATCATCGTCCTCGTAACCCTCCTCCCCCTCCAGCATCATTTCAAGCTCGTCGTTATCAAAATCATCTTCGTCCTCGTCTGCATCTTCGTTTTCATCCTCCTCTTCTTCCTCCATGTTCTGATCCAACGGGGCTCCCAGGACTAGTGCTGTCTGGTTGATTTCTTCCTCGTCGTCTGGATGAACGTCCACCTGCAACACAGAAACAACGTGGAACTGTAAGCAGGATCCGTGGCTGAACCAACCACACAGTTCAATGCCCACACAACACAAGGATCCATGGCTGACCAACCCCACAGTTCATTGCCCACACAACACAAGGACTGAAACTCCTGCCGGAGACATCTGCACATAAACATGCTGCGATGCACAGCTATCTTACTTGCGCAACCTTGCATTGTTTGCACATAGCTTTTCACTATACATTGAAACAACTTTCTTTTTCATATACATATTAAGCATATTTCTATTTAAAAAATGATTCAAATTACTCTTCTGTTGTAAACTGTCCTCGTTTTTGCGCCACACAACCAAAAGCAACTCCTTGTAATTTATATGAAAGCCCACTTGGCAATAAACCCAATGCTGATTCTGATTCTGATTCCAGCCGCCGCATGTCATTACTGTGATGCTCTCGTGTGGGGAGTCCGTGAAGCCACTAAGGGAGATGTTCACTACCAGCCGTACGGTCAGGAACTTTGGACAGAACAACTCTGGATGTGGCGGATGTACCACTCCTTATCTCCTTATCAGGCTGTTGTCATGGTAACACCATCAAATGTTTTGCCAAAAGTCTTTGTCTTAATGAAGCAGCAGTGTGGAGTCTAGAGCTAGCAAGCTAACTAGCTAAGGCACGCAGAAACCTTGCAGACACCAACAACAGCTTAGCTTGCTGGCAATCTAAGTGGTATATTTTGCCAATACAGTTGGAGAAGTAATGCAGTGAAAGTCCTGGAACTACAGTGCATCAGAGCTGCACAGTACATATTCTGGGCAGTGTCATCACTAGAGCCGTCTCAGAGGGCACAGTGCCATCACTAGAGCCGTCCCAGAGGGCACAGTGCCCACTCCTAGTGATTTTCTACTGCACATGAAGGTAAAGACTGGTCCTCGTGAGTCGGCCCTGTGGCTGAGGGGTTGGGTAAAGGTGAGGGTTACCTGGGCTGAGGGTTAGGGTGAGTGTTACCTGGGCTAAGGGGTGAAGGTGAGGGTTACCTGGGCTAAGGGGTGAAGGTGAGGGTTACCTGGGCTGAGGGTTAGGGTGAGGGTTACCTGGGCTGAGGGTGAGGGTCACCTGGGCTAAGGGGTGAGGGTGAGGGTTACCTGGGCTAAGGGGTGAGGGTGAGGGTTACCTGGGCTGAGGGTTAGGGTGAGGGTTTCCTGGGCTAAGGGGTGAGGGTTACCTGGGCTGAGGGTTACCTAGGGTGAGGGTTACCTGGGCTGAGGGTGAGGGTTACCTGGGCTGAGGGTAAGGGTGAAGGTTAGGGTTACCTGGGCTGAGGGTAAAGGTGAGGGTTACCTGGGCTGAGGGTGAAGGTGAAGGTTAGGGTTACCTGGGCTGAGGGTGTGTCCTCTGTGCATTCTGCGTTCTGGGCGTTGATCAGGGACCTCAATGCTCCTTCTTCAAACTGGAAAGGCAGAGAGAGAGGACTGTGACACTGTACACATGTCAGACATGACGGCAACACACACTACCACTTACTGTTATTCTCTCCACAGCTGACTTCAGCTTGAGTTTCTGTCAGCTTGACTGAGAGATACAAGACCACTGGGGGCCTACAAGGTGGCAGCAGACAAATTAAGTCTGTAATAAAGGACTCCTCTGTCCTGCCGGTTATAGGCCTAAAACTCACTATTGACCACAACTGACTTCAAGTGAATTTTTCAGCTACGACAAATGTAAAGACCACAGCATGTTAACGGTGAGGTGACACGATGCTACCTTGAGTCTGTTGAGCTGATCCTGCAGCATTCCCTTGATTTTCAGAAGAGTCTCCTCTTCCTTCTTCAGCTCCTGCAGACGGCTCAGCATGGTCGCAGGTGGGCTCTACCGCATTCCTACAGAGAGAACGGCACACTGTCATTCAAAGTGTCAAACCGCTGCAGTGAGCGTCTTTGACCGATAAGTCGTGACGTAATGTTGCCCACACGTTCGATCACAAGCTGTGTGTGTAGGAGCAGCTAAAGCTGTGACCTACCACTAACGTTACTCCTGTACTGTCTTGAGGAAACTGCATTGACACAGCATTGTCTTTCCAAATGATTCAGGTCAGACATACGTGACAGAAAGGGGTCGATAAAAAAAACATATACTACACGTCGTTGCAGAGATGTTTTCAAGAATGCCACTACTTTTACGCCCATTCATCACGACATGGAAGTCAAGATGTCATCTGGTTTACAATCACGCACATAAATCTTACGGACCGGTTATTAAGGAGCAAAGCGATGCATAGCATTTCAAACATTTCATAGTTTGCATATCGTTTTGTCATGAAGTAAAAGGAGCATTACCTCACACACAGAATAGTTTCCCAAAGTGGTCTAACGTTAACAAGCGTACGACGCAAGGTTCCGTGCTTAGGTCTGCTTTGTGAACATGCCTGTGTACAGCTGAGCTAGCTAGCCAGCTAGCAGAGTTAGCCACTTCAAACTTGCTTATAATGGTATTAGTAAATTTCCGTTACATACGTACGTAAACAAAGAGCACACTACGTCTTAAAGTGAGCAGACTGACTATGTTGCACTGCCATAAATAAGAGAAGATGTTGTGATCGCATCACTCTTGCTGTATAAACAACACACTTTCACAGGAGGCAGCCGACGTCACTTGTGGGACGTAAGTTTGGTGAAACCGACTTCCTGTTTGAGAAAACCGCTCTTCCTTTCCGTCAAGAGCAAAATGAAGATCTAGCGCCTCCCAGTGGTGAAATTTGAGAGAGCTTTGTTTTAGAAGTGGATTTAAAACACAGATTCTTTCGGAGTAAAACGTCCACTACTGTAAAATCTGATGAGCGCATTTCTCAGCAGGTCAGTATTTTAATATGAAATCTGTCTGTCTGCTTTACTGACTCCTGTGTTGATTATGTTTAAGTTTCATTATTTTACTGTAGGTTTAGTTTAGTTGTCTCTTTTATCTGAATCTATAAACTAAGAAATGCCAAGAAATCACAAAATGGCAATTCATGTAAGTAAATATATGTATGTTTACACATCAAGACAGGCTTGGAAAATGATCAACAAAGCCTTCTTTTAACCACCCAACACCCCACCTGTCTGCGCTGTTCTCACCTGCATCTAGATCCTTTGAACTGGCAGGTGCCAGCTTAAACCAGGAAGCCTAATTTGTAACAAATGTATTTCATGGTGTTAGTCTTCCCCGTAAAACAGTCACTCATTCTTTGATGTCACACTTGCATATTTGAAAAGGAATTTCTTTAGCAGTTTGAAGACAGAATCATATTCTGGGTTGTGGAACTAAACTATGTACAAGTAATTCACTGACTTCAAGGGAG
>NC_045154.1:17578262-17580762 GCF_900700415.2 Clupea harengus
TTTGCAGACACACAATGTTGGCCCAGGATGGGCAAATCAGTACGCGCAGACCATCCTGGTGACCAAAGCGCTGGGGTCACTTTGGAAATGCCATACATCCAATTGTCTCTCCTCTCCTCCTCTCCTCCTCTCCTCTCCTCTCCTCCTCTCCTCTCCTCCTCTCCTGTCCTCTCTCTTATCCTTTCGTCTCTCTTCCCCCTTCTCTCCTCTCCTCCTCTCCTCTCCTCCTCTCTCCTCTCCTCCTCCCTCCTCTCCTGTCCTCCTCTCCTGTCTCTCTCCTCACCTCCTCCCCTCTCCTCCTCTCCTCCTCCTCTCCTCTCCTCTCCTCCTCTCCTCCACTCCTCTCCTCCTCTCCTCTCCTCTCCTCTCCTTTACTCTCCTCTCCTCTCCTGTCCTCTCCTGTCCTCTTTCTTATCCTTTCTTCTCTCTTCCCCCTTCTCTCCTCATCCCACCAGTAATTGAAAAGCAGAACAGAAATTGTTTTGAGGTATATTGGTCCTAGGACGATCAGTCCCCTTCTACACACACACACACACACACACACACACACACACACACACACACACACACACACACACACACACACACACACACACACACACACACACACACACACACACACACTCCAACCCCCCCAGTGCAGCAGACGGAGAGTTTGAAGGTACAGTACTCTCTGGCTGTGGAATGTGGAGCTGGGTGTGCTGTAAGAGGAGCCGCACATAGTGTGTGTGTGTGTGTGTGTCGGGGGGGAGGTGAGGTGAGGGGAGTGGACAGAACTGAATATGGAAAAGGGGGGGGGGGGCTTGGGGTCTGGGGAACAGGGATGGGAGTGTGTGTGGGGGTTCTCTGACCTGCGGACTGCAGAGTCAGGAAGTTATGACTCAATTTTCAGGAACAGTGAAGGAGGAAGATACGGAGAGAGCAGGACATAGGGGACGGGAGAAGGAGAAGAGCGAGTGACAGACAGAGAGAGAGAGAGGGAGAGTGAGAGAGAGAGACAGGGAGAGAGAGAGAGAGAGAGAGAGAGAGAGAGAGAGGGAGAGAGAGAGAGGGAGAGACAGTGAGAGAATGAGAACGTGTGTGGAGAAGCGTGCCGAGGAACTGACTCATGCATGGATACAAAGACATGGGGGGGGGGGGGGGGGTCTTTGAGGAAGGCCAGAGGAAGCCTGAACCAACTTTACAGAGAGGGAAAGAGAGAGAGACAGAAGAAAATAAAGGGAGGGAGAAAGAGAGAAAGAGAAAAGGGGGGGGGGGAGTTGAACGGAGGGACAGAGAGAGGGAAAGGGGTTGGACACTCATTTATTAGACCACTGAGAGAGATAGAGAGAGAGAGAGAGAGAGATAGAGAGAGAGAGAGAGAGAGAGAGAGAGAGAGAGAGAGGGAGAGAGAGAGAGAGAGAGCTTCACACTGAAACGTGTGATCTATTTCAGGACAGGGGAGGGAAGAAAAAGATATTGCTCGTACGCACAGCTTGTAAGACCTAACTCTCGACGCAGTGGGCTTTCCTCTGACTGGCCCTACTGACATTAGTCTTCTACACACACACACACACACACACACACACACACACACACACACACACACACACACACACACACACACACTGTACCTGACTGGCCCTACTGACACCCTGGCCTGACTGCAGCCTTGAGTTGCCTGACTGCAAACTTCCGCCACACAAAAGAAGGTGAACGGCTCTCCCCTGCTCAACTTCCTGCTCCAAAGCTCCAGAACATTCCAGAGGTCTTTTTATCAGAGTGGGAACGTGACTCCGGTCTGGTGTGAGCGTCCCCGCAGTGCTGAAAGGATGGGGGGGAGAAGCTCTTCGGTCTCTGCCTGACAGGAAGTTCCCTCTTGATCGCCGTGATGGCGGTCGCAACCTCCGCACCCCGAGGAAAGGGGTGTGTGTGTGTATGAGTCGTGGCGTGGCACCACGCGGTGTGGCGCTATGGTGGACCCCCTTTGTTTCAAGGTCGAGTTTCCAGTCTCAACTTTTAGCTTTCCTGTTTTGTCGCGGTGTATGCGTCGTCTCTCGTGCACTGCGACACGGACACACTCCCCACAAACACAACTGCGCACACGGACCACAATCTATACGTACATCTCGGCACGTACACAGCCCCACAACCATGCGTGTCCTTAGGCTAAATCAGCTCGCGGAAATGCATGTCATCCTTATCTGTAACCTTCAACCTGCTTATGTTTGTATGCATTATGTGCAGCAACATTGCCTACGTGCATCCAGACATACATCAGCTCATTGAGAAACAATCATACCTGGGCCAAAGTTAACATACACAACAACGGGGTTGCCAAGGTTACCGTCAACATCACGTTGACAGTAGACATTAACATCTCACCCTCAAGTAACGTGAGAGTGACAACTCTGTACCTCGGTGTTGAACTCATAAACTTACCATGACTTTGCCAGGAGATACATTAACAATAACATTAACATTAACATTAACATTAACATAAACATTAACATTAAAAAGC
>NC_045154.1:17585762-17588262 GCF_900700415.2 Clupea harengus
CACACACACACACACACACACACACACACACACACAAACAAACGCTAACTGAAAACATTAACTGATACAAATGAATACAAACGCAATTATATATTGATAATACTGTTTATATAAACCAATGCTATCCTCTTACATATCACTTGTGGGTGAAAGATATGCATTTCCACTCTGTATGAAAAACAACAACAAATCTAATAACTCATATTGTAGCATGAACCAATACGAATCCTTTGTAATCAGCCAATGGAATGTCCAGGGATTAAGATCATCTGCCTTTGGACTGAAAAGTAACAACTCTGAGTTCATTGATGAGCTCAAAGACTCCGACATCATCATTCTAATGGAGACGTGGGATAGGGGAGACTTACCGACTGGCTGCCCTCCAGGCTATGGGGAGTTAACAGTTAACTCAATAAAGCTCCCTGGAGTGACACAGGGGAGGAGCTCAGGGGGAATACTCATATGGTATAAAGCCAAATATACAAACTCTATTGAACTAGTTAAAGAAGGTGATAATTATGTATGGCTTAAGTTAAAAAAAGACCTGACCTCTAATACCCAAAACATATTCATTTGTGCAATCTACATCCCTCCAGCTGAATCTCCCTACTTTAAGGATCAAACCTTTTCTGACTTAGAGGGAGACATCACCCACTTCCAAACCCAGGGAAATATCCTAATCGTTGGTGATCTGAATGCCCGCACAGCTGAAGAATCAGACACTACTAGCACAAACGGAGACAAATACATGAATAACAAAACTAACACCAGCCTAACTCTTCCCGTAAGGAATAATTACGACAAAATAACAAATAGAAATGGGAAAGAACTGCTGCAGCTCTGCCGATCCCTCAGTCTATACATAGCCAATGGTCGAATAAGAGGGGACTCCTTTGGCCGCTACACCTACAGTTCCTCTCTTGGCAGTAGCACAGTAGATTATGCAATTACAGATTTGGACCCATTCTCTCTCAGAGCATTCACAGTGAAGCAACAAACCCCCTTTTCAGACCATAATCAGATCAAAATTTACCTTAAAAGACCCCACTCTAAACAACCATGCCCCAACTCCAGTAAATTATATAATATAACAACTAACTATAGATGGATGCAAAGCAGACTACCTGCATATCAAGAGGCTATGAGCAGCCATGAAACCCAAGAACACCTAAACTCTTTCCTGGCCCATGCATATCCCAGCAGGAAAGAGGGAGTAAACCTAGCCACAAAGCACATCACCAATATCTTTCATTATGTGGCACAACAATCGAGCTTACCTCTACAAAAACCAAACCCAAAAAAAAGAAAGCAAGAAAAATGGTTTGACTCAGAATGCAAATCCATGAGGAAAAAACTAAGACAATTATCCAACCAAAAGCACAGGGATCCAGATAATCAGGACCTACGTATTCAATATGGAGACACAGTCAAAGAATATAAACAAACACTGAGATTTAAGAAGGAGCACCACCTCAAAAACCAAATCAACCTAATTGAAGAGTCCATAAATTCAAACAGTTTCTGGGACCACTGGAGGACCTTGAACAAAAATAATAATACAAATAATGATCTAGCCATTCAAGATGGGGATATATGGATCAACCACTTCAAGGATCTATATCAAGAAACCCATATCACACCGAAACGAGACCAATTACAAGACAAATTGAACCAATTAGAAACCATCATTAAGGACTACCAGAACCCATTAGATTATGAAATCACAGAAAAAGAATTAGATCAAAAACTGAAAAATTTAAAGTGTAGAAAAGCCTGTGGACCTGACGGCATCCTCAATGAGATGCTTAAACACACAGACAATAAATTCAAATCAGCCATTCTGAAACTTCTAAATTTAGTACTTAAAGCTGGCTTCTTTCCTGAAATATGGAATGATGGACTGATACGTCCCATATTTAAAAGTGGAGACAAAACAGATCCACAAAATTACCGTGGGATCTGTATAAATTCATGTCTAGGGAAGGTCTTATGTAGCATTCTAAACTCAAGGATCATAGACTTCCTCACAGAACATAATGTATTAAGCAACAGCCAAATTGGATTCCTACCCAAATTTAGAACTACAGATCATATATTCACATTAAACACACTAATTGACAACTATGTACACAAAATAATACAAAGATTTATGCCTGCTTTGTGGATTTCCAAAAAGCCTTCGATTCAGTCTGGCACAATGGCCTTTTCTTAAAATTACTCGAAAGTGGTATCGGAGGGAACACATACAATCTGATCAAATCCATGTACACTAACGGGAGGTGCTCAATTAAAATTGGAACAAAGAAAACTGAATCTTTCTTTCAGAGACGTGGAGTAAGGCAGGGCTGTAACCTTAGCCCCACATTATTCAATATATACATAAATGAATTGTCAAAACAAATAGAGAACTCCCCTGCACCTGGCCTGAAACTACAAGACACTGAAATAAAATGTCTATTTTATGCTGATGACCTGGTCCTACTGTCTCCCACAAAAGAGG
>NC_045154.1:17593262-17598262 GCF_900700415.2 Clupea harengus
AATGATGAGCCATTGACGGTTGCGCCCTTAGGGGGGGGGAGACAGTTGGTCGAACTGTTTCCCGATGGCTGCCACTTTCTCTGTGAAAAAGGAAGCAAAGTTATCAGCAGTGAGGTTAGTAGCTGGGGGAGGAGGAGGAGGGTAGAGCAGAGTTTTGAAGGTGGAGAATAGTTTCTGAGCGTCAGTTGCACCGTTGATCTTGTCGTCGAAAAAAGTCTTCTTAGCAGCAGTGATGCTGGATGAGAAGGAGGCCAGCAGTGTCTGGTAGCTTGCAAGATCGTCCAGTGCTGCAGATTTGTGCCACTTTCTCTCAGCCGCTCTGAGATTGGAGCGCTGTGTTCGGAGGGTATCACTCAGCCACGAATGAGACTGGGTAGAACGAGCAGGTCCAAGCATGAGCTCAGAGTGGAGCAGAGTGATTCTGTGGCATCATCGACACCTAGTGAGGAGAATGTGGATAAAGGTGGAAGAGCAGAAGAAACCAGAGAGGAAAAGTGGGTGGGAGAGAGGTTGCGGAGGTTGCGCCGGAACGAGACCATCGGAGGGGGGACAGAGGGTTGCTCAATGAGCCGAACATCGAAGCGAACCACACAGCCCAACAGTCACATGACATCTTCCAGAAACTCCCAGAGTCCAATGCAGTTCATTTCCGGTGCTATTCAAACAGCCATGCATAGGGTTACAGATGCGCTCCTTAGCGCCATCTACCGTCGGGGAGTTTGAAAAGGAACAAACGCGTCTCGGCCCAAAATCTGATTTTTTTTTTAGCGTGAGATATTGGATGTGTGCCGTGAGTGCGTGTGAAAACATGCAAAAGCGTGTGTCACACGGCGAAACCGTGAGAGTTGGCAGCTCTGCATTATTGAACAGGTTGTTATACTTTCGGAGTCAGGTCACCACCGAGCGCCTGTTTTATTGTGTATGTGTTTTTCAGATGTGGGTAAAGCTGCTGTGTGTGCTGCTGTACCAAATAATGCCTTTCATCAGTGTTTTAAGAATGTTTTAGCACTTTGACCGTCTGTTTACGTTACCGCACTATCCATGTTTCTGATCGCTTTCTCGTTGACCTGTCTACTTTCCCAATACAATAGCCGAAGTAACTAATTTGACCGTAAAATCCAACAAATTTTTTATATATATTCGCCAATGATGTGTGTGCGCGCCTCATGCCTCATGACTCATGACTAGTAGCTAGCTTGCACTATAGGACCCATCATATCTACCTTAAGCCACTGACAAGGGCCTGTCATATTAGCCTGCACCGGAGCCCGTTGTAACTACGTTACGCCACTGTGACGACATCAGCGCCAGAAGAAATTTCTCCATGTAGCCGACACTTCCAAGCGACGGTTAAAAGTGTCGACCATGACGTAATTTCTGTCGGCGACCATTTCAAAAGTGTCGGCGACATAAGTATAAATTGGGCTTAACAGTCATAGAGTCATAGTCATAGTCTTGGTCTTAGGACAGCGCTGGATACTTCTAAACCTGCCACCATTCTCATACTCATCTGCACACTGGCAGGTGCCACCATTCTCATACTCATCTGCACACTGGAAGGTGTTAAACCTGCACCATTCTCATACTCATCTGCACACTGGCAGGTGTTAAACCTGCACCATTCTCATACTCATCTGCACACTGGCAGGTGTTAAACCTGCACCATTCTCATACTCATCTGCACACTGGCAGGTGTTGGACTTTGGGCTCCTCTCAGCTCAGATGCATGTTGATCACGTAAGTTCTTCATTCCTTCACCTTCTTCCCCTCCCTCCCTCCCTCCCTCCCTCGCTCCCCTCCTCTTTCTCTGCGCTCTCACGCTGTATGTAGTCTGGTGCAGAGAGATCTCTGCCAAAGGGTGATGGCTGCAGATTTGACAAGAATGCTTTCAAGATCTTAAACAACTCCCGTGTATGTGTTCAACAAGCCCTTATCGCGGCAGATCTCGATCGCAAACGGCAGTCATGGAGTGTGACTTCCAGTCCCGGCATGTCTGGAGAGAGGCACGCTTCACGGGGAGACGCCTCCAGGAGGGGCAGGAGACAGCGGGAGAGAGACAGCGGGAGAGGCAGAGTCCAGGTCTTACCAGTCCTCTCTTGTCTCTCCAGTCCTCTCTTGTCTTCCTCGTCGTTTGCTCCGAGGCTTTGTGGTTCTCTCTTTTCGTTACATTTTTCTGCTTTATTTCCTGGTCTTTTCTCTCCTTTCTTTTTTTCTTTTCCTATCCTTTCTTTTTTCACATCTAAACACGAACCTGGTCTGGTCGGAGTTGTGGAGATCTGCCTCAAGACCCCTTTAGAGAGCAGGGCCGTCTGCACAGCACAGCACAGCCCCCGCGGCCACACGGGCGACCCACAGTGGCGACCCACAGAGGCGACCGATAGGACCTCTCCTCTCGCAGGAAGTGTTTTGGAGGGGCAGAGTGTGCGTTGCCAAGCAACGGGGTGGGCAGGCTTGGGTAATGAGAGTGGAGCAGGAAAGGTTTTACAGGAGGGGTGAGGGGGGGGGGTAGATTAGGGGGTTTGTTGGGGAGGTTGTGGGTGCAGGGTGTGTGTGTATGTGTGTGTGAATGGGTGTGTGTGTGTGTGTGTGAGCGGAGCTGTCTGCTCAGTGTTGCGGGTCCTGATGAGAGCAGACAGGCTGGCCTTGGAGTGCCTGCGTGGAGCTGCCACTGCGACCACCTGCTCTCAGCAATCAGCACCAGCGTTCAGGCGGCCACCGATACTCCACACAGCCCCAATTAGGGCCCGGCCGGGCCCCCTCTAGCCAGCCATCACTAACACTCCAGCCAGCCTGACAGGGTTGCCTACACACACTCTCACATACACTCTCACACACACACACACACACACATATATACACACTCACACAGAAATGCACATACTCGCTCTCTCTCTCTCTCTCTCACACACACACACTCTCACAGAACTACACATACACACAAACACACACACACACACAAATCCTCACACACACTCTCACATACACCGATCTCTAATTAACAGCGGTGGTTTGTGGTGAGGCATGGCAGGTCTGAGCGGAGTTGCTGAAAGGCCCCCGGTGCTGTGGGGGGGGGGGGGTCAGTTGGGTCGGGGGGCAATCTGCTTAAATGCAGGTTTATTTCCTGAGTCAAAGCACAGCTGTCTAACTAATCTCTCGGAGCCAAAGCACAACTGTCTAACTAGTCTCCCAGAGGCAGACATATGCAACGTTACACAACGATACGCATCTGTCAGGTCTAAGTGTGAGTGGGGATGGTTGGTGTGTGGAGTGTGTGTGTGTGTGTGTCTGTGTGTGTGAGTGGGGATGGTTGGTGTGTGGAGTGTGTGTGTGTCTGTGTGTGTGAGTGGGGAAGGTTGGTGTGTGGAGTGTGTGTGTGTCTGTGTGTGTGTGTGAGTGGGTACAGGGGTATATCCCTCCTTGCTGTTGCTGGTAAGGTCCTGGCCAAGGTGTTGCTGCAGAGGCTACTCAACAACATCACAGAGTCATTGCTCCCAGAATCACAGTGTGGCTTTAGAAAGAACAGGAGTACAGTCGACATGGTCTTCACAGCCCGGCAACTTCAGGAAAAGTGCAGGGAGCAACATCAAGACCTGTTTATGGCTTTTGTCGACCTCTCCAAAGCCTTCGACACTGTGCAGAGAGACCTACTGTGGGACATCCTGCTCCGGTTTGGATGCCCTAGCAAGTTTGTCAACATCCTCCGACAGTTCCATGATGGTATGAATGCTAGGGTGACAATAGGAGGACAAGAGTCTGCCTCCTTCCCTGTGTGCACAGGGGTCAGGCAGGGGTGTGTACTAGCACCAGTGCTCTTTAACATCTTCCTCCTATGCGTCACCCAGCTTCTCCATAAGGAAATTGAGGACAACAGCGGGGTGACAGTGGTCTATAGGCTAGATGGCAACCTCTTTAACATCAGGAGGCTGCAAGCAACCACCAAGCTGCACAGAGTGAGGGTCCTTGAGCTGCAGTATGCAGATGACTGCGCTCTTGTGGCTCACACTCCACAAGACCTCCAGGCTGTCCTGGATGCAGCTGTGAAGGCTTACAGCAGGATGGGGCTGACCATCAACATCACCAAAACAGAGGTAGTCTGTCAGTGGAGCACCAACATCCCACCCACGCCACCCATCTTCAACATCACTGGTAAGAATCTGTCTGTAGTACCATCATTCAAATACCTGGGGAGTATCCTCTCTGAGGACAATAACATCAACAATGAGGTCCAGAACAGAATCAATCAAGCATCAGCTGCCTTTGGGAGACTCAGGCGCCGGGTCTTCCAAAACAAGAACTTATATCACTACACAAAAATCTCTGTGTATCAAGCAGTTTGCATCACCACCCTCCTCTACAGTTGTGAAGCATGGGTCACTTACAGCCGCCATGTGAAGTCCCTGGAGCATTTTCACATCCGCTGTCTCCAGCGAATGCTAGGAATCACTTGGCGTGACCGAGTGCCACACACCGAGATCCTCAGGAGAGCAGGCTGTAGGAGCATTGAGGCCACCATCACCCACTACCAGCTACGATGGCTGGGGCACGTTATAAGGATGCCCCTCAATCGGCTGCCTCACAAAGTGCTGTATGGCCAGCTCGCCCAAGGCCAACGCTCTGCTGGAGGGCAGAAGAAGCGCTATAAAGACCAGATCAAAACAGCGCTAAAGAAGTGCAAAATCAGGCCTGGGGACCTGGAGGGCTTGGCTGCTGACCGTAACACCTGGCGTCAGATGTGCCAAGACGGGACCAAAGCACTGGAGGAGGACAGGACAGCCAGGAGACAGGAAAGGCAAGAAAGAAGGCATACAAGAAAAACAACCAAGGTTGCCAGTACCACCACTACTACATTCGCATGTCCCACCTGCGACAAGACCTGTGGATCCAGGATAGGACTATACAGCCACCAGAAAACTCACCGTTGAGAGTCAGAAGTGGACGTCATCATCGGCCTCGATGGACAACTACAAGCAAGCAAGTGTGAGTGGGGATGGTTGGTGTGT
>NC_045154.1:17605762-17608262 GCF_900700415.2 Clupea harengus
TCGCCATGTTGAATAAATGGTTTTGATAAAGGTACCAGACAGCGGAATGTTGGATAACACAGTCTTCAACAACATCTTTGAATTATCTGGGCTGTTTTTTAATTCCCTGCTTCTCTAGGGGGGGAAGGGATGGCTTGCATGCCAGACCTTTTAATCTATTCCAGAGCGAGTCCTTAATGCTGGCTGCTGCCTGTAAATCAGTGTTAGTAAACTGAGTTAATGATCAGTGAATCAGGCTCTGCGCGGCTCCCTGGCAGGTTGGATGTCGGCCCAACACCAGGGTTGCTTTACTGGGAAAAGCACGTGTGTTTACGTCCCAGTCGCCATCTTTTCACTCCGACTCTACGGTCACACTAACGACACAGGAGAGTGACACAGGAGAGTGACACAAGAGAGTGACAAAGCCACAAGAGACGGGTGGCCCTTGAGAGGCATAGAGTTTAGATAGGTGGGATAGGTGGGGCAAGATATGTCATGGCAATACATGTCTATGGGAGCAAAGTTTGACCATAGAGTTTAAGGCAAGGTTTTGTCTCTCTCATGTGTCGTTCACGTGACCATAGAGTTAAGGTGGGGGAGACCATAGAGTTAAGGTGGGAATGTGGGAGTGAGATCTGAAGGGGAAAGTTGTAGGATTTTTTGGAGAGTTGTAAGAATAGATTTTAGTGTGTGTTTGTGTGCTTTGCCTTTTTTCATCTCACTGTGGACAGCCGTAAATTAAAAAACATTACAGAATTGTAAACTGGTTCAGTTGCCATTTTATTAGCTTGTCAAACCCGCACCCCGAAAATACCTCATGTTTGCCTCACAATTTAGGTATATAAATAGGTCCTGAACCACAGCATGTTTGTGGGGCGGAGGATGGTGCCGACCAGCCACCCAACTAACAACAACAACAACAAAGATTCTACTTAATGTTTGCCACCTCATTTTGCTTACAAGCAAGACATTGGTCATTCTTACAATTCAGTCCCACATAGCCTACGCAAGTCCTGACGCTTAAACTGTGTGAACTGTATTTACTTAGCTGATATTCGCCACTTCCTTTATGATGAAGAAAAACACTGAGGACAGGACCCTGGTGTTGTCAATGGTAGCTACGGGGATTGGTAGCCTGTAGCTTTGGCAGGTCTAGTTTTATTTAGTTGTTTGTTTTCACGTTAGCCTCGCAACGCTGGCAAAGCCGGGGCTCTGTTTACAATACCTCCCATTCAGGCCTGCTGCTTTCTCAATGAAATGGCTATTTATAGTCCCCCGCTGGCGTGCCGCGGCGGCATCCTGGGAGCCATCCGCTTGTTCCGTCTGAGGCCTGGTGCCTTGGACAAGGTTAGCGGTATCAGGGCTGCCAGGACTGGGGGGGGGGGGGGGGGGGGGGAGCTTGAAGGACAGGTCACAGGGGCTGAAGAGGGGTCGTGAGGTTTAGGGTGGTTGCATGTGTCTGGTGCCCGAGCCATGTGGTACTTTTGGTTGGCGCGCGGTGCCGGGTGCCCTGTGCCCAGGGCGAGGGCACTGAGACTACAGCTTTGCCAGGCCCGTGGCGAGGGCACTGAGACTACAGCTTTGCCAGGCACGTGGAGGCGCTCATTAGGCGGGAAATTAAATCAGCTCTCCTAGGCTCTGTCTTCTGTCATGGGTGTGTCACCGTGGGAACAGCGCTGGCATGGCAACAGCGCCAGCTCCACTGACTGACAGAGAGCAGCCTGTAGTGGAGATGGCAGGCTGTGGCGAGAGAGCGACCGTACGTGGCGGTGAGTGACAGCCACTGACTGTCAACAATGGCCAGCGACATGCAATGACGAAGGTGCTTTTGTTTTCTGTCAGTCGGTCACATGGACGATGATGTCATCTCTTTAGACAACGTTTCCGCAGGAATGCACTTCACGTACACACACACACACACACACACACACACACAGACACACACACACACACACACACAGACACAGACACACACACACACACACACACAGACACACACACGCACACACACACACGCACACGCACAGACACACACACACGCACACACACACACACATACACACGCACAGACACACACACACACACACACACACACAGACACAAACACACACACACACACACACAAACACACACACACACACACACAGACACACACAGACACACACACACACACACACACACACACACACACACACACACACACACACACCCTGAGCTCCTCGCCCCCACCCCCCACCAGTCAGGAGCCAGCGACACAAGAGGGTCTAAAAACAAGTCGGCCTGACGAGAAACATTGAGCTCATTGTTGCGCAAGACGGCCCCAAATAACGCCAGAGCTCCGCTTCACACACACACACACACACACACACACACACACACACACACACACACACACACACACACACACACACACGCCAGAGCTCCGCTTCCTAAAGATCTATTATTGTGTCAAGGGTCCTCTCAGTAATAACCTTCAGCTGACTGGCAGAGAAAATGTTTGCACAGGACCTTGCATGGTACA
>NC_045154.1:17615762-17623262 GCF_900700415.2 Clupea harengus
GGCGATGACAGAAGAAGGAGCCGACCTCAGAGTGGCAGAATGTTTGTTCACCCGCTGAGCTCCTGTTGGCCAATCACAGCGCAGGAGCAGGAGTCAGTCAGCGATCGGTCAGGAGACCACTGCCCCCCCCCCCCCCCCCCCCTCACTGCGCTGGGGACTACCTGTTGGTTGCACATCTCATCTGAGGAGAGAGAGAGAAATAGAGAGAGAGAGAGAGAGAGAGTGGGGGAGGTGGGAGAGAGACTGACTGACATAGAGAAGGAGAGACAGAGTGGTGCACATATATACATACAGTATACACAGTTTATATATAGAGAGAGACTGAGTCATGGAGAGAGAGAGAGAGTCAAGGAGTGGGAGAGAGAGAGAGAGGGACAGGAGAGAGAGAGGGTGAGAGAGAGAGAGTCAAGGAGTGGAAGAGGGAGAGAGAGAGGGACAGGAGAGAGAGAGGGAGAGAGAGAGAGAGTCAAGGAGTGGAGAGGGAGAGAGAGAGGGACAGGAGAGAGAGAGGGAGAGAGAGAGTCAAGGAGTGGGAGAGGGAGAGAGAGAGGGACAGGAGAGAGAGAGAGGGAGAGAGAAGACAAAGGCCAAAGAAAACTGTTGTTACTGTGTAATCATGAGAAAGAAACAAAGAGATGGTGGGAGTAAAATGTGATGAAAGACAACAAGACGGAGGGAGAGAAATGGGAGGCATAGGGAGAGAGAATGACAACTTGACAGAGGGAGAAAGAGAGGGAGAGAGAGAAAGAGAGAGAGAGATCAGGGGGAGAGAGAGAGAGAGAGAGAGAGATCATGGGGAGAGAGAGAGGGAGAGCGAAAGAAAGTGAAGGATACTTTTTGATTTCTTAATGAAGTATTACGGTGTGGTCTCAGAGCTGTGTGTTTATATGTGGGCCGCATTGGTGTTAGCCGACGAGGATGACTTCATGCAGGAACTCTAATTAATTTTAATGCCCCTCTTAATTTATTCTGACTCAAAAATGTGGTTTAATGATGGCGAAAGGAAAACATATGAACACACACACACACACACACACACACACACACATACACACACACACACACACACACATACCCCCCCCCCCACACACACACACACACATACACACATATACCCCCCCACACACACACAAATTAATTAAACAAATAAACTATACAAATAATTCTACACAGTTAAAATGACACAGCTGACTGTTTCAGATATTTTGCAGGGTTCCACACTACTCCAGTGTGTAGCAGCTCCAGCGCGTGGAATAGCATGTTATTTATTTTGAAAAGGAACATGCAAGTTTTCTTTTGCCAAGCTGCATGGAGTCACAGCACAGAAATACCCCTGAAAGCAGGAGCCGGAGCCAGGGCAAGCAGAGCCTCTCTCTGACCTGCTTACAGCTGGCACTGAAACAGGCACAGGTAGGGGGAGGGCGTGGGGTGGGGGTAGTGGGAGGCAGCTGTTCCTTTCTCAAACACACTTCCAAATTTCTCTCTCTCTCTCTCTTTCTCTCTCTTTCTCTTTCTTTCTCTCTCTCTCTCTCTGATATATGGATGAGCACTAAAAATGGCCAGTTCAGTTCGGCTGCAGCCTGTCTTTGTTCCCTGTCCTGCTGCAGTGAGGTATCTCTCTCTCTCTCTCTCTCTCTCTCACTCTCTCTCTCTCTCTCTCTCTCTCTCTCTCTGCTGTTTTTAAGCCTTCTTCTAGCTTTGATTGTTTCCCAACAACATCACTCTGCAGCATGAAGCCGCTAAGGCAAATTACTGTTTGTGTTCCTCACTGCACTGACGTTGAGTGTTCATAATACCATAAGTCGGTTAAGTGTTTACCTTAAAGAAGTCTGTTAAGTGTTTTACCTTAAACAAGTCGGTTAAGTGTTTTACCTTAAAGAAGTCTGTAAAGTCTTTTTATCTTAAATCAATGTTGTAAGTGTTTTATCTTAAATAAGTATTTTGAGTCTTTTATCTTAAAAAGAGTCTTTTAAGTCTTTTATCTTAAATTAGTCTTTTAAGTCCACTCCATGACATGAAGAGACACACACACAGCACGTAGGAAGAAAAACCCACACCGCACAGCACAGCACAGCACAGCACAGCACAGCACAGCACCGCTCCGCACAGCACATCACAGCACAGCACAGCACCACACCACCGTGTGTGTGTGTGTGTGTGACCTGATGTCCTGCGTGGCTGTTGAAGTGTGTCTGGTGAGGAGACCTACGTATTTCTGTGATGACGAAGGGTTCAGCTGGACACACACACACAGACACACACACTAATCTATTCTGAGGACTCTATAGCTACACTGGCTCTTCCTGTTAACTTGAGCCCACTTTGCTCTGCACCTCTCTGCACTCTGTTGTGCTGTGCTGTGTATGTGTGTGTGTGTGTGTCTGTGTATGTGTGTGTGTGTGTGTGTGTGTGTGTGTGTGTGTGTGTGTGTGTGTGTGTGTGTGTGTGTGTGTGTGTGTGTGTGTGTGTCTGTGTCTGTGTGTGTGTGTGTGTGTGTCTGTGTGTGTGTGTGTGTGTGTGTGTTGGGGAGAGTGACATCCTCGACAGGAACTCCTCGCTGACGCGGACGATCCATCGGGATCCAGGGCCGGAATGCCTCATATCCCAAACCGAACTCAGGAATGTCTGTGTGCAGAGTTCACACCAGGCAAATACACACACACACACACACAGACACACACACACACACACACACATGCACACACACACACATGCACACACACACACGCACACACACACACACACACACACACACACACACACACACACACACACACACACACACACACACACACACACACACCAGGGTAGAGGTCAGGTATGCTGTGTGAAATAGACAGAAAATAACGATACACTTAAGTACTGCGATATAATGTTATGTGATAGTGAATCCATTCTCAGAAACACTGATTTTTAATGAATGGTTTATGTCACGGACTGAACCACGACACACGGGCAGTGTGGCACGACTGTAGGTCCAGTGTCATTGTCACCGCTGTCACGGGTTTAATGTTCATTTGGCCATATTCCAAAGATGAACTTCCATCAAACACCACCCATTACCCCTTCACCATCAAGCCCACCGGCATTCACCGGCATTTTTAAGCAACAGAGGTTTGAAATGTTCAAAAATACTCAATCCAAATGCTTTGTCTCGTTCACCCATCATATGAATACATTTAGTCTCGAATCAAGAAATGTACAAGATCACCCTGGCTGTTGAAATAATTTCATCTATTAAAACTGTTATTACAACTCTGTATTCAATTTCACTCACCACCATTTAACTTCAACTTCACTTTCTGGCTCACTGGGGCAACTGCACGACTGTACCACTACCTGGAAGTAGGGGTGTTTTGCTGAGCACAAGTGGTCTAAACCATTTAAACAGGGGTGTTTTTATGTAAATTACTAAAGTTGAACTACACCAGTGGTTCTCAAAGTGTTGGATTGACGTCGCCGTATTAATTGCAGCGGGACAAGGGATGTTAGGGCTATGTACTGTTCTCCTACGTGTTTTACACGTCCAGTGTGTTGACAGTCAGCCAAACTTGATTTCACGAGCCAGGTAGCGAGCGCCTTGCTCCTTTAAAACTGTAGTGAAACAATAATACACAAGAAACGGAAAATACTTAGAAGGTATCTTAACTAAACACAGCAAGTTACTATTAGATTCATTACACCAAGAATCAGAGCAACAACAGATTACAGCACAGCTGGCTAATAAGTGCTAACGTTAGCCATCAACGAAGTTATGAATGAATGGTGTGCTAACGGTCACATATTAGAACGTAACGTATAATAATTAACGAATAATAATTAAATTTTACGTTTCAACGAACTAACACAGTTCATAGAATTTAAACATAGGTCACTTAAACATATTTATCACAGTGTGAGACAGCGAAAAAACGTTTTGTTTTCAAGGGTGCGAGGAAAAGCATTATTTAATAGAGGCTTACTAGATATGTGCGTTACTAACTGTCACAGTTGTTCCCTATCCAACAAGACGAGTATGATGTCAAAGTAAAAGTCCGTCAACAGAAAGAAATACAATACTGTGTGCGTGCAGGGATGGATTACCGAACGGGCCCAGGCTCAAGGGCCCATGAGCTCAGGGGGGCCCTAAACCAGAGCCTCTGCGTGAAGTTGCTGTTATTAACTTTGCTTGCTGTCAATTGTTTTTAGACTTTGTATTTGTTAATATCAGAGGTGGCTTAAATGTATCTCTTATTTGTGATTGGAAGCGGTGTATTTTGTTACAGGTCCTGACCCATGGTTTCATAATCCGTCCATGTGTGCGTGTCCTTAACAACAATACACTACAACATGAAACATGAAATCACTCCAAGCAATATACATTTGCTGACCTAAATAAGATGCTATTTGTTATTACTTGAGGTTATTTCAATAATTGACCATTTTAAACTTGGCCTACCATTTTATGGGAGCGATGAGGGACAGGTGGGGCTTGAAAAGGCCCCCTTGTTCAAAGTGGGGAATGACAGAAAAAGTTTGAGAACCACTGAACTACACCGAGCAGTGTGGGTGAAAGAAAGAAATGTGTGTTGTGTCTGTTTGTTTTGTGTTTTGCTTATTTGTTTCATTGTTTTGTAACAACTCTGATTGCCCACGGCGTGCGGTTGGACAACCGTATGAGGGAGCGTCGTGGGGACCGGGGGGTCTCCTGGCTACTACCAGCAGGTTCTGGGAGGTCCAAGTCAAGTGAAGATCTCGAGCCCATGCAGCTGGGAGGGGTCCGACTGTCGGCCAAAGAGAAGGAGCGGCGGATGCGTGAGGGCCTTTGCCTGTACTGCGGCGAGACTGGTCACCGCCTATCTTCATGTCTTGAGCTCTCGGGAAAAGGGGTCGTCCGTCCAACCAGGGGAGGGTTGTGACGGGCGCAACCCTTTCTTCCCAGTCTCCGGACCAGGCGGTGTATCTCCCTATTTCCATCTCCTGGGGTAAGAATAAACATTCATGCCAGGCTCTGGTAGACTCCGGAGCAGCAGGAAACTTCATAGACCGGGGGCTTGCACAAAGGCTCAAGATCCCTCTTTAACTCGTTAACTGAGTATTTGTGGAGTGGGTGTGGGTGGGGCTACAGCTAGCCTTGAGCGGCGGGTATGCTTGCCGGATTGGTCATTGTGCGCGCCAACGGTGACGTCAACACAGTGTCAAAACCTTTTATGCTCGTGCTTGGTGCGTGTGTGAGTTGCTGCAGTCTTCTCCTAAACGATAGGTGTCACTGCCAAGAAAAGGACCATCTACACCACTGGAAGTAAAATGCGCTGAATTATAGAAGAGTGAAACACACATGAGAGTTAACTGTGTCACCTGTATTAAGTGATGGAGTAACCTCTGAGGTCACGTCCCCAATAGAGCTCTGGGAAATAGCCTAGGCTATATGACATGACACTTAACACAGGGCTCTGGGCTGTGTGGATGTGTGTGTGTGTAACACAGGGCTGTGTACTGTGTGGATGTGTGTGTGTAACACAGGGCTGTGTGGATGTGTGTGTGTTTAACACAGGGCTGTGTGCTGTGTGGATGTGTGTGTGTGTAACACAGGGCTGTGTGGATGTGTGTGTGTGTAACACAGGGCTCTGGGCTGTGTGGATGTGTGTGTGTTTAACACAGGGCTGTGTACTGTGTGGATGTGTGTGTTTAACACACGGCTGTGTGGATGTGTGTGTGTGTGTAACACAGGGCTGTGTGCTGTGTGGATGTGTGTGTGTTTAACACAGGACTGTGTACTGTGTGGATGTGTGTGTGTTTAACACAGGGCTGTGTGGATATGTGTGTGTGTATCACAGGGCTCTGGGCTGTGTGGATGTGTGTGTGTTTAACACAGGGCTGTGTACTGTGTGGATGTGTGTGTGTAACACAGGGCTGTGTGGATGTGTGTGTGTGTGTGTAACACAGGGCTGTGTGGATGTGTGTGTGTGTAACACAGGGCTGTGTGTGTGCTGCTATGGAAACGGTGCATTCCCTTACTGATTACGGGGCAAATATTTGAGCGGTTTCTTCTGTTTTTAGCATCTCTCACTTTTCCCCCTTTCCTTCATCTCTCACTTTTCCTCCTTTTCTTCTCCTTCACTCTCTTTCTCTCTTTTCCTCTTTGCCTGTCTCTCCTGACTCTCTTTTTCTCTCCTTCCCTCCCTCCTTTTCTTTTCTGCTCTTTCTTCTCTCTCTCTCTCTCCACCCTCCCTCATTCTCTCTCTCTCTCTCTCTCTCTCTCTCTCTCTCTCTCTCTCTCCCTCTCTCTCTGATATATGGATGAGCACTATAAATGGCCAGTTCAGTTCGGCTGCAGCCTGTCTTTGTTCGCTGTCCTGCTGCTGTGACCAAATTACAGTCAGGGATGCCAAGAGGAGATGCAACCTGACGTTTCCTCACACACACACACACACACACACACACACACACACGCACACGCACACACCCACACACACACACGCACACATACACACGCACACACACACACACTCATATGCACACACACACACATACACACACTCATATGCACATTCACACACGCACACACACACACTCTCACACACACGCACACACTCTCACACACTCATATGCACACACACACACACGTACACACACTCATATGCACATTCACACACTCACACACGCACACACACACACGTACACACACTCATATGCACATTCACACACTCACACACGCACACGCACACACACACACACACTCTCACACACACACACACACACACTCATATGCACATGCACGCACACATACACACGCACACACACACACACTCATATGCACACACACACACACACACATACACACACATACACACACACACATATATACACACACATGCACACATACACACACATACACATAGACACATACACACACATACACACTCACACCCCCCCACTGCTAACAATCCTCCCCATACTGGAGCACCCAGTGCCACCTGCTCTGACCACCACTGGCTCCCCCTGCAGAGCACTTCCCACACGCCACTGACCACTGGCTCCTGCCCACTCCACCAATGGCTGCCCTGTGCTGTGCCCTGGGTCAGTTCAGTTTAGCTTGCTCTTGTTGTTTATCATCTTTTTGAATATCATTTCCTCTGAGCCGTCTGTGATAAACTGCTGTGTCTGTCTGGTCCTCTCTCTGGTCCTCTCTCTGGTCCTCTGGTCCTCTCTCTGGTCCTCTCTCTGGTCCTCTCTCTGCTCCTCTCTCTGGTCCTCTCTCTGGTCCTCTCTCTGCTCCTCTGTCTGGTCCTCTCTCTGGTCCTCTCTCTGGTCCTCTCTCTGGTCCTCTCTGTGGTCCTCTCTGTGGTCCTCTCTCCGGTCCTCTCCCTGGTCCTCTCTCTGGTCCTCTCTCTGGTCCTCTGTCTGGTCCTCTGGTCCTCTCTCTGGTCCTCTCTCTGGTCCTCTCTGTGGTCCTCTCTCTGGTCCTCTCTGTGGTCTTCTGTCTGGTCCTCTCTGTGGTCCTCTGGTCCTCTGTGGTCC
>NC_045154.1:17628262-17632794 GCF_900700415.2 Clupea harengus
GTGCGGCTGGCAGATTCAGATGTTGGGGTCCTGTGCGGCTGACATATTCAGATGTTGGGGTCCTGTGCGGCTGACAGATTCAGATGTTGGGGGCAGATTCAGATGTTGGGGTCCTGTGCGGCTGACAGATTCAGATGTTGGGGTCCTGTGCGGCTGACATATTCAGATGTTGGGGTCTTCTCCTCATTGAGGTTTATTTAGATTGTATTTTGTGCACTTGGAGCATGCTATGCTGAGCATCTTGACCAACATCATGTCCAATAGGAGGGCTCTGCCTGAGTGAACTTGAAATGCAAACATACAGGTTTGTCAATTTGTCAGTGAGTAGTAGATTTGATACCATATAGGCCTTCGGCCACGGGATGATATGGGATGCTTCCAGCTCTCCTGAGGCCACAGGTGATATGGGATGCTTCCAGCTCTCCTGAGGCCCCAGGTGATATGGGATGCTTTCAGCTCTCCTGAGGCCCCAGGTGATATGGGATGCTTCCAGCTCTCCTGAGGCCCCAGGTGATATGGGATGCTTCCAGCTCTCCTGAGGCCCCAGGTGATATGGGATGCTTTCAGCTCTCCTGAGGCCCCAGGTGATATGGGATGCTTCCAGCTCTCCTGAGGCCCCAGGTGATATGGGATGCTTTCAGCTCTACTGAGGCCCCAGGTGATATGGGATGCTTTCAGCTCTCCTGAGCTCCCAGGTGATATGGGATGCTTTCAGCTCTCCTGAGGCCCCAGGTGATATGGGATGCTTTCAGCTCTCCTGAGGCCCCAGGTGATATGGGATGCTTTCAGCTCTCCTGAGGCCACAGGTGATATGGGATGCTTTCAGCTCTCCTGAGGCCCCAGGTGATATGGGATGCTTTCAGCTCTACTGAGGCCCCAGCAGCATTTGGAAACCCAGCAGTCTGTGTAAGTGTAAAGAAAAACACGAGAGCTTCTGTCTGTTACCCTCCTGATGTGTAGCGGCATGCTAACGGTGAAATCTTCGGTCTGTTACCCTCCTAGCGGCATGCTAACGGTGAAATCTTCTGTCTGTTACCCTCCTGATGCGTAGCGGCATGCTAACGGTGAAATCTTCTGTCTGTGACCCTCCTGATGTGTAGCGGCATGCTAACGGTGAAATCTTCGGTCTGTTACCCTCCTGATGTGTAGCGGCATGCTAACGGTGAAATCTTCGGTCTGGTACCCTCCTAGCGGCATGCTAACGGTGACATCATTCCATTTAGCCACCAGCAATGTCTCGTTGTTTGTCACCAGGAGAGTGCCGTGACTCCAGGTCACCTTTGAGGAGGTGCTCGTTGTTTGTCACCAGGAGAGTTCAGTTCCTTTGCTCACCTTTGAGGAGGTGCTCGTTGTTTGTCACCAGGAGAGTTCAGTTCCTTTGCTCACCTTTGAGGAGGTGCTCGTTGTTTGTCACCAGGAGAGTTCAGTTCCTTTGCTCACCTTTGAGGAGGTGCTCGTTGTTTGTCACCAGGAGAGTTCAGTTCCTTTGCTCACCTTTGAGGAGGTGCTCGTTGTTTGTCACCAGGAGAGTTCAGTTCCTTTGCTCACCTTTGAGGAGGTGCTCGTTGTTTGTCACCAGGAGAGTTCAGTTCCTTTGCTCACCTTTGAGGAGGTGGTGGTTGTTTGTCACTAGGAGAGTTCAGTTCCTTTGCTCACCTTTGAGGAGGTGGTGGTTCCACCGGTGTATCTCCAGTGGAGGGTTAGGGTTGGGCACGGGGGTGACATCAGTGGAAATGGCTGAACTGATAATTGCCTGCGTATCCTATTTCATCTCGGATGTCCACAGTTGTAGTCTCAGTTGTAGTCTCTCATTAGGAACAGCATTCCCTCTGAATGAGCTCATCTCACGGCCCTCCACAGGCGTAAGCAGAGCTGCAGTCAGTGAGCACGGTCGTATTTTTAGTGTGCGGAGCAGGTGCTATAAATCTCTCCTTTCCTCCCGCCTTCCCTCTTCTCTCTCTCTCTCTCTCCCTCTCTCCTTCCCCTCCCTCTCTCTCTCTCTCTCTTTCCCCTCCCTCTCTCTCACTCCCTCTTCTCCCTCTCTCTCTCTCTCTCTCTTTCCCCTCCCTCTCTTACGCTGTATCTCTCTCTGTCCCTTTCTTACTCTATCTCTCTCTCACTCCTTCTGACTCTCTATTCCACGCTCTCTCTCACCCAACCCAAACTCTCTCTCACTCCCTCTAACCTCCATGCCACACTCCTCTCTCTTCCCCTCCCTCTCTCTTCACCTATCTCTCTCTCTCTCTCTCTCTCTCCCTCTGGAGTTTATAAGTATGGTTTGAGAGTTGGGACAGATGTATGCAGTCCTGTCACATCAAAGATCCAGGCCCACTGACTGACGTCTTTATTGTAGAGCACACATGTTTGTCTGCTCCCTGACCTCTCTCTCTCTCTTTCTCTCTCATACACACATACACACACACACGCACACACACACACACACACAAAGACAGACACATACAGAAGACACGCACACACACACACACACACACACACAAGATACACACACACACACACACACACACACACACACACACTCATATCAATGGGATCCCTGGTGAAACAGTCTTTTAAAATCAGCAGTGCTTCCTGAGCAGACAATAAATTATATGTAATGACAATAATGATAATAATCTGTCTTCCTGAAACACTAGAAGAACTCCTCAGCTATGTGACGAGAGGCATGGCGGAGATCTGTGGGGACAAGGGCAGCAATGTATCCAGAACACACACCTATAATCATGTGGGCCGTCATCTCCAGCCCTGTCTCTCTTACACACACACACACACACACACACACACACACACACACACACACACCTATAATCATGTGGGCCGTCATCTCCAGCCCTGTCTCAGTGTCTTCCCAGGCATACGTACGTGCCATTCATGGGCCGACCTTCCAGAGCAGTGTGTGGGTGTTTTTATGATGTGGTAATCTACAGACACACACTCCAGGCCTCTTAGTGTCACACGTAGCTTACTTGTCCCACCTCTCTCTCTTTGAATGGAGGACTAGATCAGTGGAATGAGGAATGGTTATTGAATTGAATTGAAAAGCCTTTATTGTCATTGTATTTGCATACAACGAAAGTTGGAGCACTGCTCCTGTTGGTGCCACAAGGGACCACATATTGCAACACAAAAATACAATAAACTAAACAAAAGATAAGAACAAAGTGCAGTGGTATGCCACACTGGCCGCAGCTCTCCCTCCTGGCACTGAAAGTGGCGTAAGCACATCCCCTCCTCATACACACATACACACACACACACACACACACACACACACACACACACACACACATCCCCACCTCATAGCGACCTACTAACAGATGGCGTCATATGTGTGCTTCACTCAACCCTTGACACTGTTGCACCACTGAAAAAGAGAATAAGAAAATAGAAAAGACTCGCCCCGTGACTCGTGCACTTAAACAAATTACACGGAAACTAGAAAGAAAAAAGTACTCCACCGAACTTGAGGTGTTCCACCTGGCGTGGAAGGATAGTCTTCCAAACTATAAAAGAGCACTTTCTGTGGCGAAATCAGCTCACTATTCTTCATTGATTGAAAATAATAAAAACAACCCCAATGTTTCTCTTTAACACCATTTCTAGACTAACAAAAAAACACGATACAAATGAACCTATTCCTATAATCTGTCGCAGTAACGGCGGTACCGGTGTCCTGTGGCTACCTCAGTAACAACCATGACTCCACTCCTCAGAAACTGGATTTTCCAGTCATCATAATTACACACTCCACCAGTGAACGCATTCTGATTGCTGTCGAGTGATTTTCTGTGCCACAAATCACATCACAGGAGCCTGCTCAGTGACAGTTCAGAAATCGGCGTTTCGTTCTGGAGATACCTCATAGTGGCGTGGCCACTGCCAGCCTCCCGTCCCCCCCATTTTAACCATAACCACACTTTAACAGGAGCATACCACACTGCGCACGTCCGATCTCGGAAGCTAAGCAGTGTCGGGCCTGGGTAGTACTTGGATGGGAGACCGCCTGTAAGGTCGAGACCTGGACATGATGTTAAAACTGCACCCGGCCAGATGGAGCTCGTGAGCGTGCGTGACACAGCAGTCGTCTAAGGGAAGGGAAACCCCGACAGAACAACCAACTGGTCGTCCAGGTTGCGGGTTGGGCCGCAGGCCAATCACCTGTTCGCAGAAAGCAAAAGAAACAACAAAAAAAAAGCAATGATTACTGAAACTACCACTCAGTTGTGGCATGCACCTCATGGCGTGGAGAGAGCAAAGAGAGAGACTGTCTCTGAGAGTGTGTCTGCGTGTGTTCTTTTGAATCATTTATCCAGTCGCTCAATCTGTGTTTGACTGTTAATGGCGTATCCAATGTACCAGACTTATGACTTTATGGCTAGTGAATGAGCTGTGGGTGTAGCCTGACTTTATGGCTAGCTGTGGGTGTGACTCTATGGCTAGTGAATGAGTGTGTGTGTCTGTAATGTATGTGTGTGTGTTTGTGTGTGTGTGTGTGTGTGTGTGTGTGTGTGTGT
>NC_045154.1:17633230-17645730 GCF_900700415.2 Clupea harengus
TTTCACTGATTGGCAGACTTTTGTGTGTGAGGGTGTTAGCACATGGTAGGCGGTTGGTTAGTGTGTGTGTGTGTGTTTGCTGGAGGTTGGCAGAGGGTCTTGTTTGGCATGGCTGTTAGGGATGGTGGGGGGAGGGTCACGCTCTCACACCCCCGCGCTGTGGGTGGGTGTCACAGGTTGGTTCAGCCCGATGGTGCTGCACAGCCAGCCGGCAAAGTCCACCTCCTCCGCCTCGCACTGCTTAATGAAGGGATGGACCTGTTGACGAGAGCAGGGGAGGGCAGAGGGCAGAGGAAGGGATTAGTGCCACGGTGCGCTCAGCAGCGCCTAAGCATCCGGCTCCGTCAAGCATGCATGTCTGTGTCGTACGTGGGTATGTAGGTGGCTGATGAATACATAAACCCAACTATGGGAAAAGCTTCGGTCGGTGGTCAGAAGATAACAGGTTAGATTGGGACAATAGTGGGCACTTCATGTGAAATGGTAATGTAACGTCTTGACTGTTCAACTGTTTGTAAATGTATTCTGTTCAACATTTGTACCCTTCCCCATGTTACCTACAGAGGTGGGTACATCCTTACACTATAGAGGGCAGCTTACAACAGACATTATGTATTTCACTGTCCCTTTCTAAAATGGGAAGTTTTGTCACCATCTTTTTATTAAAGCTGTTTCTCTCAATTCCTCTCGTCATTGCTGCAAAACAAACTACTAATGTCGTTGGGTGCACTTATCCAATCTTATCCAGTCTAGCCTTAGAGGTGAGACTAGGGTTCCTCTAGGCAGGCCAGCTCTCTACCTCAGTGCCCTATGGAGCTAGACCAGCTATGCTATGCTATGCTACGCGGCCATGTGGTAATATAAGAAAGCCAAACTCTTCAGCAATCACCAACATCCCCGACACCTTTCTTATCCTTCATCCTCTTTGAGGAATAGAAAAATAAAATAAAAATCTCCCTTTCCCTCCTCCGCTGCTGTTGTGCTTTCAGTGAACCTCTCAGTCCTACGGCCAGCACAGTCTACCTGAGCCCAGTGTTTCTGAAGTATGGCCTTACAGCGCTCTGCTTTCAAGGAACCTCTCTGTCCTACAGTCATGGCCTTTCAGTGCTTTGCTTTCAATTGTTTCCCCTCAGCTATTTGTATCCGACCTCATCACGTTTAAGGCGCCTTGGATGAAAGTGTCAAATGCAAAATGATACAATAGGCTAAATTCAGATGAACTGGAAAGAAGCTGTGTCAACTGTTGTACAGTAATGTGAGGAGGAGAAGAGTTGTTGAAGAAGAGGGGAGAGGAGGTGAAGAGTTGGTGAACAGGAGGGGAGAGGAGGTGAAGAGGAGGGGAGAGGAGGTGAACAGGAGGGGAGAGGAGGTGAAGAGGAGGGGAGAGGAGGTGAAGAGTTGGTGAACAGGAGGGGAGAGGAGGTGAACAGGAGGGGAGAGGAGGTGAACAGAAGGGGAGAGGAGGTGGAGAGGAGGGGAGAGGAGGTGAAGAGCTGGTGAACAGGAGGGGAGAGGAGGTGAACAGGAGGGGAGAGGAGGTGAAGAGTTGGTGAACAGGAGGGGAGAGGAGGTGAAGAGGAGGGGAGAGGAGGTGAAGAGTTGGTGAACAGGAGGGGAGAGGAGGTGAACAGGAGGGGAGAGGAGGTGAAGAGTTGGTGAACAGGAGGGGAGAGGAGGTGAAGAGGAGGGGAGAGGAGGTGAAGAGTTGGTGAACAGGAGGGGAGAGGAGGGGAAGAGGAGGGGAGAGGATGTGAAGAGTTGGTGAACAGGAGGGGAGAGGAGGTGAAGAGCTGTAGCACAAGCAGGATTCTCACCACCAGGTGCTTCAGGTCTGCCCTTTCTGCTGGGTTCTTGATTAAGCTGGAAACAGAGAAATAAACCAGCTTTGGTTGTCAACCTTTGTGTAGTTACATCGTCTTTCCACAAGAGAGCAGCATGCCTCATTGATAAGCTGATCACTGGAATCCACACCTACGGACACGCATCCCACACACACTACTGGAAACACGGCTGGCCTCTGTGTGTGTGGGAGTGTGTTAGTACGTACCATTTATTAACGAAATCTTGGAAGTCAGCACTGAAGATCCCCGGCAGCTTTGGAGGAGGCTGAAAGTAAATACAATACATGATTCACATTATGTTCACACCACCAGGCCACAGACAGACACAATGTCTCTTTGACAGCTCCATTCACCCCACCAGGCCACGGACACACACGACCAGGCCACAGACACACACCACCAGGCCACAGACACACACCACCAGGCCACAGACACAATGTCTCTTTGGCACCTCCCTCCGCTCGCTCACCTCATTCACAATATAGTCAAGCAGCTCAAAGATGGCCATCGGAGGCCTGCTCTCAGGGCCGTAGGCTGTAACAGTTAAAGCAATCATATTTAAAAACACCACATTTGATTAAAAAAAAACAAAATAAAAGATGTAAGAAGCTTAAGAATCAACAGACAGAATGAAAATACAAAATGGTAATATATTCATGTGATGTCACACGCCGCGGCGTTAGAGCATAGACTGGTCATGAGGCCAGTTTACCTCAGCAGTGATGGCAAACATCGGTCCCCCTGAGTGACATCCATACTGGGACACATGTTTGTTTATGCTTAGCACTAGCTAATGTCATATCTCTACCGAATAATGAACTTGCTAGCTGGCTTGAAGCTCAATGCAATTCCATTCATTTTCATTGATTCACTGATAGATACTGATTGACTGAACAATGGACATCGTCATCAAAAGTGCGTTTCCGACCTCCAACGGTCTCGGTCTGATCTGAGACACTCACAGCTCCCAGGCCTGCCGGGGGGCCTGGGTTTGGGGGAGGTCTCTGCGGACGAGGGGTCCCCCTCCACGGGCTGCCCGAAGATCTGCTCCAGCTCCCTGGCGTCGGGTGGCGGGATGGGGAAGCGTCCGATGGCCATCTCCACCAGCGACAGCCCCATGCTCCAGATGTCCGACTGCACGGAGTAGTGGGTGCCCTGCAGTCTCTCCGGCTGGGGAGGCGCAGGGAGAGGAGGAGGTGAGGAGGTGAGGGAGGGAGGAAATGGGAGGGGGCAGACAGGAAGGGATAGGATGACGCAATGGGAGCCCCAGCCCCAGGGAGGGGGGGCTAATGTGAGATCGTACACACACACACACACACACACACACACACACAGACACGTACGCGAACGGGCCGGCAAGAGAACAATGTATGCTATTTATTTATTTATTTATAACACCTGCCAAGTCCGGACAAACTCGCATGACTGAAAGGCTTTGAATGAATCAGATTTAACTCTTCGCGCCCAGTGAAAGTGTGTTTAATTTGGGATATAAGCATTCTTAAAATGTAACATTGCCTGTCACAGAACACAAATAAATGCCATAATGTGCGTTGCAAATGGTACGGTACAGCGGTTTGTATTTCCTCAATCAGCATCAGGAGTGGAAGGGCAGCTCACACTCAGGCGGCTAGAAGCTCGGGATGTTTGATCCCAATCACAGCGTGCAGTGCAGTGTTATATATTATACAGTTATATATATATGCTTCGTTTAAATGTACGATTGCCAGTCACAGCTCACAAGAGATGTCCCCACATGCTGGCCACATGCTCAGCAGCATAGTGATTCCTCTTTCTTTAATTAGTGCCTTTTAATAAATGCATTGCTAGTGTTTGATCATTAGTGGTAAAGGGGCATGTAGTATTCTGATGGCTAGACACTGGGAGACACAGGGAGACACAGGGAGACACAGGGTTAGAGACACAGGGAGACACAGGGTGACACAGGGAGACACAGGGAGACACAGGGAGACACAGGGCTAGAGACACAGGGAGACACAGGGTTAGAGACACAGGGTTAGAGACACAGGGAGACACAGGGCTACAGACACAGGGAGACACAGGGTGACACAGGGAGACACAGGGAGACACAGGGTTAGAGACAGAGGGTTAGAGACACAGGGTTAGAGACACAGGGAGACACAGGGTTAGAGACACAGGGAGACACAGGGCTAGAGACACAGGGAGACACAGGGTTAGAGACACAGGGAGACACAGGGTTAGAGACACAGGGAGACACAGGGCTAGAGACACAGGGTTAGAGACACAGGGTGACACAGGGCTAGAGACACAGGGTTAGAGACACAGGGCTAGAGACACAGGGTGACACAGGGTTAGACACAGGGCTAGAGACACAGGGAGACACATGGAGACACAGGGAGACACAGGGAGACACAGGAGACACAGGGAGACACAGGGTTAGAGACACAGGGAGACACAGGACTAGAGACACAGGGTTAGAGACACAGGGTTAGAGACACAGGGCTAGAGACACAGGGAGACACAGGGAGACACAGGGATAGAGACACAGGGAGACACATGGAGACACAGGGAGACACAGGGTTAGAGACACAGGGTGCACACAGCCAGCAGCAGAGACTTACGGACATGTAGGAGCGCGTCCCCACAAACGAGTTGGCCATGGAGTCGATGAGCTGTCCGCTCACGCCGAAATCGCACAGCTTGATCTCCCCGCGCGAGTTCACCAGGATGTTGGATGGCTTCACATCTGCACAGAAGGAGGGGGCTAATTGCTTTGGCAGCAGGGAACAGAGCATGCATGTCCACATCCATTTACCACCGTGTGCGAAGCACGACGCCTTTCAGAGTAAAGGACAGACATCTGTACTTGTCCACATCTCCTCCTTGCTACACCGCTGATTTATTTTGAATATACAATGCACTATCATATATATACCGTGCACACTGTAAAATAACGACACTGCGACCTTGGTATGATGTACTATAGTATTTTCATATGTATGTCCAATATAATTAGCAGGTAAATAATATAGTGCATTCCTAATATGGAGGGACATTTACTTCTGTGGTCTAGGGGACTTTAACATGCTTTACACTGAGTCTAAAACAGCAAGATTATAATAGGGAGAATAAATGTAAACACGTGATATGTAAAAGCATATAAAGGAATAGTGGTTTTAGGATAATTGCGTGTTTGAATGAGTTTGTAAAAACATTGACCCTGTTCCCTGTGCTGCTGGCTACAGGAACAGATTCACTGACCTTTGAGAACAGACTCACTGACCTATGACCTATGAAACAGACTCACTGACCTATGAGCCTCTCGAGAACAGACTCACTGACCTCTGAGAACAGGACTCACTGACCTATGACCTCTGAGAACAGACTCACCTGACCTATGAGAACAGACTCACTGACCTTTGACCTCTGAGAACAGACTCACTGACCTATGAGAACAGACTCTCTGACCTATGAGAACAGACTCATGACCTCTGAGAACAGACTCACTGACCTCTGACCTCTGAGAACAGGACTCACTGACCTATGAGAACAGACTCACTGACCTCTGTGATGATCTTGTGTTTTCCCTCAGGTAGGCCAGGCCCTTAACACCTTGGGTGAGATCAGCAGGGGAGAAGCCTGTTACATTTGACTGCACACACCACACACACACACACACACACACACACACACACACACACACACACACACCTTCTAAAAGCACACACAGTACCACACTGCAAAAGCAGCCAGACTGAAACACAGGCACTATACCGCAATGCTGACTTTGCCCAGGATCTGTTCAGGGATTTTGCCGGCCAACTTCAGGGACTGGTCCAGAGATCCCCCATCCTGCGAACGCAATCAGTATTTACATCTGGCCATGGAAACACTCACACACACACACACACACACACACACACATTTATGATGACTTTGGAGCAAATGTAGCAGAGAAGCTTAATGTGCGCATGTGTTTTTTTTTACTCTCTGTTTTTGCACGATTGCTGCGTCTGCCTGCTCTTACCCCTTAGTGTGTGTGTAGAGATGTGTGTGTAGAGGTGTGTGTAGAGGTGTGTGTAGAGATGTGTGGTGTAGAGGTGTGTGTATAGATGTGTGTGTAGAGGTGTGTGTTATAGATGTGTGTGTAGAGTGTGTGTATAGATATGTGTGTAGAGGTGTGTGTATGATGTGTGTGTAGAGGTGTGTGTATAGATGTGTGTGTATAGAGATGTGTGTGTAGAGGTGTGTGTATAAGTGTGTAGATGTGTGTGTGAGGTGTGTGTATAGGGTTGTGTAGAGGTGTGTGTAGAGGTGTGTGTGTAGAGGTGTGTGTAGAGGTGTGTGTAAAAGATGTGTGTGTAAAGAGTGTGTGTAGAGATGTGTGTGTAGAGATGTGTGTGTAGAAGGTGTGTGTATAAGTGTGTATAAGTGTGTAGATGTGTGTGTAGAGGTGTGTTGTAGAGATGTGTGTGTAGAGGTGTGTGTATAGATGTGTGTGTAGAGGTGTGTGTGTAGAGATGTGTGTGTAGAGGGTGTGTGTTAGAGATGTGTGTGTAGAGGTGTGTGTAGAGATGTGTGTATAAGTGTGTAGACACTGAATCTGTGTGAGACTCAGAACAGAATTCACCTACGGGTCCCTTGCTGATGCTAGTTCTTCCACTGCTGTAGCAGATGGCCACACATGACGAGGACAGGGAGGCAGATTGCCCGTGTCTGGCTCTGTCTGTCTGTCTTGTCTGCATGCCGGCCTACATGTCTGCCTACCTTCCTACCTACCTACCTGTCTGTCTGTCTGTCTGTCTGCCTTCCTGTCTGTGTATCAATCTGTTTACTTCCTGTTTTTCCAAATAGCGACTCCACTACCTGCTGATCAAAGTAGAAGATCTGCTCAACCTGTGTCACTATTAGGGCTGAACGATTTGGGAAAATAATCTAATTGCGATTTTTTACCAAAATATTGCGATTGCGATTTAATATGCGATTTTTTTTCCCCTCTTTTTCCCCCAACAAAACGTAATGAATGATTTAAATATGAACAACACAATATTAGATACATTTAGTGTAAAATATTCTTTCCCACATTTTACATTTTTATTTAACTGCTCATTACAGAAACAAGAACAACAAATCGGTGGCTTTGCCACTGTGCATTTAAGTAATTTAAAAAAAGTAATTTTAAGTATAAACACTAGGCATGCACTTTTTTAACACTGTGTGCAAAATGTACCATCTTAAAAAAAAAAAAAAAAAAAAAAAAAAAAAATTATAATTTTGGTGTTATAATTTTTTTTTTTTTTTTAGACCACGTTTTTTAATCGCGAACGTTGCGGTTAGAAAATCGCGTTCTATCATATCGCGATTAAATCGCAAATGCAATTAATCGTTCAGCCCTAGTCACTATCCCTCTTCTCCTCTCTCTTTCTCTCTTTCTCTCTCTCTCTCCCTCTCTCCCCCCTCCCCTCTCTCTCTCTCTCTCTCTCTCCCCCCCTCTCTCTCTCTGTCTCTCTCTCTCTCCCCCCCCCCCCCTCTCTCTCTCTCTCTCTCTCTCTCTCCCCTCTCTCTCTCTCTCCCTCCCTCTCTCTCTTTCTCTCTCTCTCTCTCTCTCTCTCCCTCTCTCTCTCTCTCTCTCTCTCTCTCTCTCCCTCTCTCTCTTTGACACCCACCATGTGCTCCATGCAGATACTGATCTCCCCGTCGCTGTAGAAGGCTCCGTAGAATCCCACGATGTAGGGCGAGTTGCACTCGTGCAGCACCTGCAGCTCTCTGATGATCTGGTTACGGATGGCCGGCTTGATCTCCAGGTGGATCAGCTGGGGAGACACACACACACACACACACACACACACACACACACACACACACACACAGGGGCACGGGTGATGGAGGCAGGGTCATTGAAGCATTAGAAACCTTACCGTGTGAGTCACTGAATTGCATGTTGGCAGCCAGGCAGAAGTCCATTCACACACACACACACACACACACACACACACACACACACACACACACACACACACACACACACACACACACACACAGCCAGGCAGAAGTCCATTCACACACCCTTTCATATTACTAGGCTCTAAATTAACCAGACTAAAATTGACTGCAGATTTCTAAGCTCTCACATCAGAGGGTACATTATATATTCATGGCATAGTGTGATATACATACTGTATCTGTGCGAATATCTGTAGTATATTATGAATTGTATTTCACTTAATTTCATGCAACATTTACTTCAGGAACACTCTGAGCTAATACAATTTAATAGCTCTTAAAACATTTGCATCATGGAAGTGAAATATATCATTTACTTGTGTGAATATCGATTTTACTTCAGCACGTTATTGACGTACTGTATGTACAACCGTAAAGACTGATACTGTTAGGTGAAAATTCACTCAAGTTACCTCAGGACTCCGGAGTTGCATATATAAGTATATTTATTCAACAATAACAACAAGCTTGTCGGGCTCACCCACGTCCTGGCAGGCCAGAGAGAGGCACGGGCCCACTCTCAGAGAGAGAGGGAGCCCGGGCTCACTCCCAGACTGCAGCAGGCGAGATAGTAGCAAAATTAAACACATCACACAAGGTTTATATACAAAGATGTAAGCGTTCTCTGACACCAAAACAATTCGTCAGCAGAGATAACCACGTGGTGGGTCTCTGACGTCCGAGGTCATCTTACTATTCTTTCAGTCATACAAGGATGTCGGTTTTGCACAAGGTTGAAAGATGCACAGTTTGACCCTTCCTATCACCTCTGGTCCAAACATGCTCTTTCACATATGCAGACTAAGTGGCATCAGTTACACATACACAGAAACACAGCAAAGCCATGTTCCTGCTTATATAAGCACATGATTCATACAAGGTAATTATTAATACAAGTCACTTGATTAATATATTCTTAAGGCTTTAACAGTGTTTCGAAATTATCTCCATCAGATACCCTTCAGTAACTCTCAGCAGGCTCTAAAAACGGCACAGAGGCCATAACAACTAAATCGATTTGATCCAAGGTGCAGGAGAGAAGCGCTGTGCACAACTCTGACCTGTGTTACAGAGCTGTGCATCATTTGATGCCAAGAGGAATCGGACAGGTTAAAACCAACAACTCTGACCTGTGTTACAGAGCTGTGCATCATGTGATGCCAAGAGGAATCGGACAGGTTAAAACCACAACTCTGACCTGTGTTACAGAGCTGTGCATCATGTGATGCCAAGAGGAATCGGACAGATTTAAAAGCTCTACAGCATATGTCTGTTACTAGACTATTCCGAGCTCTGGAGAACTCCTCTCCGTGCTATGCAGAGCCGTCTCCTGTTCTACACTCGATAGAATCTATTAAACGTCTGACCTGCCAGAATCCTTAAACAAGAGAACACATTTACACTGTTGGCTTGAGACCAAAACACACTCCTTAAACACAAGCACTGACAAGCTTTACAGCCAGGATTTAGTAAATACTTCAGCAGGTGTGAAAACATTTTTTACGAATGTTAAATCCATCACCTACTGGTGTAACGATGCAAAATTCAAGCTCATCACTTTGGCATGCCCTAAATGATTCTGCTTGAGGTCTGAGTCAGTAAAGCAAGGCAGCTTTTCAACCCATGGGAAGGTCATAGTAATGGATGTGCAACAGCAGCAAAACGACCCGGAGTGCAGATTAAAAAACGATCAAAATGATAGGACAGAAGGTCTCACACGCTTAGTAACAGAACGCAAGTGCACAGTCACACACTCAAATGGATATTTAGATCATATAAGGAAGTGAACCTACATATCTTTCAAAATCTGAGGGAAATGAAAAGGACTCACATACACTTGGACTCCACAAACCTATGTGGGTCTATTGCAATGTACACAAACTTGCTTCACATTCCACTACAAATCTTCCTAAATGCAGTGTACCCTCAATAAAGCCATTCTAATATACACAAACTTGCTTTATATTCCATTACAACTTTTTCCAAATGCTTATTTATTGTCCCCCGAATAAAGCCAGATTGTAATATACACAAACTTGCTTCATATTCCACTACAAATCTTCCTAAATGCAGTGTCCCCTTAATAAAGCCAGATTCTAATATACACAAACTTGCTTTATATTCTACCACACATCTTCCCAAATGCAGTGTCCCCTTAATAAAGCCAGATTCTAATATACACAAACTTGCTTTATATTCCACTACAACTCTTTCCAAATGCTTATTTTTTTTGTCCCCTGAATAAAGCCAGATGCATGCCAGCTGTGGGCCAGCTGTGGGCCAGAGCTGGGGGCTGACACAGGCTGTCTCCTGGCAGCGTTTCCCACTGTACCTTGCGTGCCATGATGAGGCCGGAGGGTTTGTGTGAGACCTTGAAGACCACGCCTCCGTTGCCGGCGCCCAGCTCACAGATCTTCTCGAAGTCGTCGTCCTTGAGCTCGCCCACCTTCTGCTTCTGCGTGAGGAAAGCTTCCAGACGCTTCCGCTGCTGCTCGTCCAGCTCCAGCTCCTCCAGCTTCTTCTGCAGGGCCTCCAGGTTGGTCCTGATGAGAGAGAAACATGATGAGAGAGTGTGATTCTGCAGGGCCTCCAGGTTGGTCCTGACGAACGCACAGAGAAACAAGATGAGAGTGTGTCAGATAGGCCACAGGGATCTCAGATACAGGTGACACACACCTGCCTGTGTAAGGGATCTAAATGTACGAGATACACCTCCGGCACTTCACGTAAAGGTGTGTTTGTGTGTGTGTGTGTGTGTGTGTGTGTGTGTGTGTGTGTGAGTGTGTGTGTGTGTGTGTGTGTGTGTGTGTGTGTGTGTGTGTGTGTGTGTGTGTGTGTGTTAGTTCCTCTATGTGTAAGACTTGAGGTATGAAATGTAGCTTGTTGGTTACATTTGATTTTGAATAGCTCCAAGTACTATGCAATAGTAATAACTAATAGGTTAATTAATGACTACATACATTTTTGTCACAAAATACACTTAGAGTAATGGCACATCAATTTTAAGAATCTCAGAATCTTAGAATTCTAAGAATCTTAAAAAATGGATTAAAACCTAGATGCTGTGCATCTAGTACAGTCTAACCAGTGTGTTTGTGTATGTGCCCGATGGTATGCCTGAGAACAGGCATAACACATATCTGTGAGCATGATATGCTATGATAGCTGTGATCAAAAGTCTAACACATAAACCTACACGTTCACATGAACCACAAAATAAGCATTACCTGTAGATAGAACAACCCGAACATTGTTTTTGATGAGTTCAGATGAGTGTTGCCATGGCAACATGGCCAAGACACCTGTCAGTCAAGGCCAGCAGGGAGGAAGGAATGTTTGCCTGGGTAAAGAGAGCGTGTCTAGAGCCTACAGTGTGCGCTCTTACCGTATGTATACTGTTCATATAATAATTATTATTATTATTATTATTATTATTGTTCAAACAGGAAGAGATGAATAAAGCTGCTAGGAAATACAGTGCTTGCAGCAGTTGTGCATGTGTGGTTGTGAGTGTGTGTGGTTATGAGTGTGTGTGGTTGTGTGAGTGTGTGTGTGTGTGTGTGTGTGTACCCTGACGACAATTCCTTCAGACCCAGTTTGAGGAAACCGGGAGTTCCTCTAAGAATGTGCGCCTCTGCCGGGGCCCTGTTGTCATGGCGATACGTTTCCTTTGCACTTCATCTGTAGAGTGAACTCCACTGACCTTCGATTCTCATCCTCTCTTCCTCTCCTTCCCCTTCTATTCTCCATCCTCTCTTTCTCTCCTCCCCCTGCATACTTTCTCTCGCCCTCTTTCTCTTTCACACACATACCACATACACACACTCCCTTCCTCTCTCTCTGTCTCTGTATGTGTGTATACATATGTCAGAGCATATGTTTTCGTGTGTATGTGTGTGTGTGTGTGTGTGTGTGTGTGTGTGTGTGTGTGTGTGTGTGTGTGTGTGTGTGTGTGTATTAACAATTATAAGTACACTCATTTACTTTTACATACACTGTGCAGTTACAGCATATATACTGTATAAATATCTCCTTCCTGTCTCTCTCTATTCTTCCTGTCTCTCTCTCCTCCCTGTCTCTGTCTCCTCCCTGTCTCTCTCTCTCCTCCCTGTCTCTCTACCCCCCATCTCTCAATGCCCCCCTCGCTGCTGACAGTGGATTGGCCCTCCTGTAAGGCTTAATGTCTCTTCCCTCGAGCACATAGTCATTAGTTCATCAAACATCTAATTAGGCGCAGGATTAATCCACCAGGTCGGAACCCAGCTGGAGAGCAGAAGCCGCTGAGGTAAGGAGCATTGATCGCAGAGGGATGTAAATCCATCCTGTATTGACACTGACGTTCTGGTCAGCTGTACTCCCAAGGTGAAATCGAAAGCACTTTGATGTCACCGGTGCCGCAAACACCTGCGGCACATGCCATGGAGACTGAGGTAGACACACCCCCCCCCCCCCCCCCCCCCTCCCACACACACACCCACACACACACCCACACTCATATGCCATGGAGACTGAGGTAGACTGGGGGAGATTGGGCAGACTACTCTGTTCCTCTTGACACCCCCCCCCCCCACACACACACACACCCAAACACACACCCACACACACCCACACAACTACACACCCCCACACACACTCACACACACACACACACACACAAACACACACCCACACACA
>NC_045154.1:17653230-17670730 GCF_900700415.2 Clupea harengus
AGATGCGTTATTTAACACTAAAGAATAAACGACAGCAGTGATTTGATGTCAGCTCGCTGGTAAATCAACTTAGAATAGTCAGATTGCTGTGGAGCTCCCACCCAAACGATGAGCTAAAAATATATAAGCTACTTCCGACATTGTAAGGAAAGGTAAATTTATGCCTTAAATGCAGAAATGTCACAAACCTGTCACGGAGCAACAACAGCTGGACAAAAAAAATCTATTCACCAAGGTTGTGTACTGTGTGGTATCATGGATGGGTGGATCTTGGTGGTGGACAGTCCGGAGATAGTCTCTTACGTCACGAAATATTTACATCTGTCTTCCGGACCGCATGGCTCACCATAGCAAATGTCTCCCCCTTCTGGCCAATGTGTATAGGTCCTGTTGTAGCATATTATATGAATGGTGGTTCACCTGACAATTATAATATGGTCTTTCACAATGCGTCTGTGTTAAACTCTGTTTAACTCTTAAACTCTCTCTATGTGGTCTGTTTGCTGCATTTTTTGTGAGCTATTTACTCAGAAACCTCTCTTTCCAGGGAAGTCTGAAATTGACCAGACCAAGAGAAATCTTAAGGATTTGGGCTCCCCTAGTCAGAAGATCAGGCCTGGTTACAGTGACCTTCCAGCAGAAAAGCAAACGACCTTCACAGAGCACCCCTACAACATCCTGCGGAGGCGCTTTGGAGCACTTCTCTCAAATCAAGGCTTTGATCTTATCAACAAGACCTTAACATACTGCCCCAGCAGCATGGAGCGGGGGGCACAAGCCCCAGACTCCCTGTCTGAGGGCCAGGCTACAGCCCGCTGGGATGAGGACCAGGGTCAGGCTACAGCCCGCTGGGATGAGGACCAGGGCCAGGCTACAGCCCGCTGGGATGAGGACCTTAAAGATACAGACTTCCATCTTCCTGTGGGTCAGGCTACAGCCCGCTGCGATGAGGACCTTAAAAAAGCTAGTCAAAAAAAGACAGGCAGACTGAAAATAAACAGAGCAAGACATTTACAGAAAAGAGAAAAAGAGTAGCCAAATAAAAGTGTCCTTCTTGAATCGACATCAAAGATAATGAAGGATAATGAACCAGCCATCCAGTGTACAGACACACTGATTTAGAACCTCCAGCTGAAGCTCAAGCCTGTTTTAGATGCTCCCCGATTGCCCACAGTTAGATGGAAGTGTGTGTCCTTAAACTGAAATTATGGTTCTATTTCAGATATCTTGGTTAAATGATGGTATACGTCGATGTGATGTGGGTTGCTAATCTTTGCAGCTCAACACATTACTCCGACATTTATGGCTATATTTATATATATTTTTTTTAATATAATGTTTTTGGAAAACTCATCTTTTCAGTTATTAAAAATGTTCATTGAAAAATGCATTTACATGCAGAAATTAGAGGCATAATACATTGGATACGTTTTTGTTTGTGTACCCCGATAAATATTCTGAATTTATGCATAGTTTTTTCCATTCATAAAAATCAAGACATGATGAAAAAAAAAAGTTTCGTTAATGTAAGCGCTGTTGCATAAATGTTCTATTTTCTGATGCATAAGTGATGATTAATTGATAATGAATTTCCATAATTTCATGGAGTAAATGAATGTATTACATACATAAATTCATAGCAGTAATTAATTTGTTACAGTTCAAATACAATGAGGCGCGAAATAACGCACCTCGCGAGAATGCGCTGCTCCATTTAGCGGAAGTGACAAACCTCATTTTTTTGGCATCTGGACGGATACGGATGCGCAGATGTCTCACGAGGTTCTGTTAATTTCCATTCAAGGCTAGACATGTGAAGCCAAAGCAAACAGTCAAAAAGACTTTTGGAAGAATCTTTTGGACTCATGAACGTCTTTTCATGACAAGCAGCCAACGAGGTATTGGTTTTACTTAAAGAATGAAATTGTGAATGAACATGTGAATGAAAGTGTGTTTATGCTAGCGCTAAGCGCCATTTGTATTTTCGTTCGTTTTCAGGCTGTGTACGGTATAATGTTTTGATTTTTACTATGTTTTGATAATTTACAAATAAAGTTGTCACGGTGTGACTAATCTATGGATAGGAGAGCTAATACGTGGTCAGGCAATAACTGCCCGTTTCAAAGGACCGACCTGTGTATCTTGTTGCGAAGAGTGTTTCAGGAGTGAAATTTACACTATTGAATAAGACTGACTGAAGCTAAGTCGTATTTAAATTAATATTAATCTAGGTAAGCATGCAGGACCATTTACACACACTGTTATGTTTTCATGTGTGAGTTAGATGATGCCTGGCAGCGACCATTAGCGGCATGTGATCCAGCCTAATGGGTTGGAGAACCGCTGTTAATCGCTGATTGAGCGAGATGTTAATTGATCTGATCTCTCGTTCTACCAAGAATGTGACATAGTGCAATGGTTAAAGAGGACGTCTAGAACCCAAGAGGGGTTGTACCCTATGTAGGTTCGATCCCCGTGTGTCCATACATGTGTGGTTGGCATGCTTGGCTGCGGTACTGAGCAGTGTACCGCAGCCTATGACGCCACGCAGAGTGAACTTGGTGCCTGCCGACAGGGCCTGTCAAGAAATCGGGTTCCCTGTGCGATGGTTCCGTACATATGCCACAAAAAGATAATTTATGCAGTGTTTAAACTCTGTCAGATATAATATGGCTATACAAATGGCTATTAATCAGCTGGTAGTGTTTTACTGGGGTGTTGATTCCTAGTTGATAGAACAGGGTGGTTTATTGAGTGTACCTGTAATCATATCAGCCTGAAAATGTCTGTACGTTTTGACTGAATGCATAATACTCTGATTGAATCCTGTTTTCTAACTTTTTTATATTTTTCCTCTTCTAGGTGCATGGTGGTGAATGCTTTGCCTGGCAAGACCGCAATCTTTGTCTGATTCTTCACAATTCGACACAAAATAGCCCATACTGACGAAGTGAAAACAGGTTTTTAGACATTTGTGCTATTTTATTAAAAATCCAAATGTAAAATATCATATGCACACAAGTGTGCACACCCTTTGATATGACACCCAAAAGTGAGCTGAGGTGCATTTTGTTTCCACTGATACTGCTTGAGATGTTTCTACTACTTAATTGGAATCCACCTTTGATAAATTCAGTTGATTGGACATGATTGGGGATTGCCAACAAACAAAAAAACTCCAAGCCATGGGGTCAAAGGAATTATCTGCAGACCTCAGAAACAGGATTGTGTCAAGACATAGATCTGGAGAAGGGTACGGAAAAAATCTCTGCAGCTTTACAGGTCCCAAAGAGCACAGTGGCCACCATCATTCGTAAATGGAAGAAGTTTGGAGCCACCAAGAATCTTCCTTGACCTGGCAGCCCGGCCAAACTGAGCAATCGGGGAAGACGGGCCTTGGCAAGGGAGGTGAGCAGGAACCCGAGGGTCACTCTGACAGAGCTCCAGCGTTTCCTTGTGGAGATAGGATAACCTTTCAAAAGATCAACCATCCAGGCAGCACGCCACCAGGCCTTTATGGTAGAGTGGCCAGACAGAAGCCCCTTCTGTGTAAAAGGCACATCAAAGAGCGCTTGGAGTTTGCCAAAAGGCACTTAGGGGACTCTCAAACCATGAGAAACAAGTTTCTCTGGTCTGATGAAACCAAAATTTGTTTTGGCCTGAATACCAAGCGTCACGTCAGCAGGAAACCAGGCACCGCTCATCACCTGGCTTATACCACCCCTACAGTGAAGCATGGCGGTGGCAGCATCATCTCCTGGCTTATACCACCCCTACAGTGAAGCATGGCGGTGGCAGCATCATCACCTGGCTTATACCACCCCTACAGTGAAGCATGGCGGTGGCAGCATCATGATGTGGGGATGTTTTGCGGGAATAGGGCGTCTAGTCCTGATGGAGGGAAAGATGAATGCAGCAAGGTACACCGAGATCCTTGAAGAAAACCTGCTCCAGAGCGCTCTGGACCTCAGACTGGGGCAAAGGTTTACCTTTCAACATGACAAAGACCCGAAGCACACAGCCAAGACGATAAAGGAGTGGCTTCGGAGAAAATCTGTGCATGTCCTTGAGTGGCCCAGCCAGAGCCCAGACCTGAATCCAATTGAATATCTGTAGAAAGAGCTGAAAACAGCTGTGTACCGACGCTCCCCATCCAACCAGACAGAGCTTGCAAGGATTTGCCAAGAGGAATTGGCAAAAATGTCCAGAAACGAGTATGCCAAACTTGTAGCTTCTTTCCCAAGACGCCTTGAAGCTGTAATCGATGCTAAAGTTGCAGCAAATAAGTATTAGGCTAAGGGTGTGTACAGATATGTAACCCCTAAATAACCTATTTTTGTCAGTAAAATAAAATTGCATATTTTCTAAACCTGTTTTCACTTTGTCATTATTGGCTATTGTGTGTAGATATCTGAGGCTAAAAATGAACTCAATCTATTGTAGTATAAGTCTGTAACGTAATAAAACGTGGAGAAGGTGAAAGGGGTTTGCAGACTTTCTGGCTTGACTATATGACTCCAGTTTGTAATAACTTTTCATAATACATGTTTACAGTAACCGACCCAACAATCATTTATTTGCATTTTTCTTATGTTTAAATGGTCTTTAGTTAGACTTTATTAGCATACACAACACTATTCCCAACATGGGATATGTGTGAGCCTTGTATTCTTAGTAAAAGATTTTGATATTTCATATTTCCTATGTTGATCGAGACTAGAGGATTCTGCTATAGAAATTGATTAGCTGAATCATGCAGTAGGCTATGATGTGAGTATTAGACTTTTTGTTCACCTTAAAAGTGCCAATTTAGGACTTCAAGGCTTTTTTCTTGGGCTTCTAAGTCTGGGTAGCCCTTCTGAATCTAAAAGTAATAACACTGAATAAAATATGCTTTTTTTTATCCCCCCAATGTGCAAAGTGTATTAATGCTCTTTCATGTCAAATACAAATTAAAAAAGGAAAAAACGAATTCCATTGATTATTTGTTACTTTCTTCTCGAGGACATCCTAAAGAAATCAGCAGGGGTTGAGAAAGCTGTAGTCATGGTTTTCTGTGGTCGTGATGCCCGAACGCTCTACACCATTTAGTTGCTAAGCTAAGCTTTGCGTTAATTTCCTCCCCCCTGCCGCGCAATTAAAATACAATCCCAAAAGAGATTGCTAGCCTGAAGCTGTGAAAAAGGGCTTAGCATTAGCGCAGTGGACAATTTAGCCCAAACTCATATTTTCCTTACCTCAGCAGGAGTGTTCCTCCTGTGACCTGGTGTGGAGGTCTTTTTAATTACTGTATTAGCATATAGGTGGACCAGCACCCACCTGAAGTTATTAAAATGAATATCCATCCAATTAATGCTGCAGCCGATGGAACAAAATGCCAAAAATGTAAAAGGTTTGTTGAAGTTAGCATTCTGATTTTAATGGGACCAGTTCTCACCCACAAAGCTCGAAGCTGAGATAATACACTAAAACTTAACTTGGCCCACATCGTGTATATATCCCATAATAATATACATTGCGTCGAACATTTAATGAATGCCCATGTAGACTGAGTAGCCTACAGTTGGTACAATTTTTGCCTTTTTGCACTACCACACAAAAACTATTAACAGAAAGTGTGAATGTCCTTTGCTTGTCTACTTAAAGAAGGGATAAGATCACTATTGGTTGGTCCAGCGTGTTACAACTGTACCCTGACCACCTTGCACGTTCGTCTCCATACCATGATAACCATGAAAGCCATCAAGTCTTCAAATTTAATTTTTAAGTGCATAGGTTAAAGGTCACAATCATCCAAGCTCAGTTTAACTGTGATAGAAGGAGAAGAAGCTATTCAACGTGAAAGGGAAGTGGTCACCTCATAAGCTTAATAATGCAAAACAACTTGGGCAATGTCTTCAGACTGGAGAGGTGCACATCCTCAAAAATTAAAGATGAGACTACTAAGCGTGCAGAGCAAAAATCACAGGTTAAGCTTGCTGTGGTTGTAAGTTATTGAAGGTGTTCCAACTGGCCATTTGTTCTAACTGTACATAGGCTTTCATGCATTGCAAGCGTAGTCAGCGAGTCAGGGCATAATGAAGTATTGTTTATGAATGTTTTTGAAGTTTAAAATTGGCAGAGAACATTCCTTTACAAGAGCACATTCATTTTTAGCTTTACTTATCAGTGAATAACCACATTAAACTACTGTAAATCTACAGTGGCCTAATCTGGTGTAGAAATCACTTTAGTGTAAATGTATGACTCAAGCAACCGGACATGTTATGCATTTATACATATATCATTTGTTTTGATAAATCAGGTGAAAGCTAACTGCTGAAAACAGACTGTAAAAAGAATTCCCAGTTTCCGAGTTCCTCCGAGCCCTGTCTTCCTCAGCGCCGCTGCGTGTGACGTCACGTTAGTTTAAAACGGGCCGCGCTTCAGACAGACTGGGAGAGCAGCGGAGAGCGAGCAAGCAGATCGGAGAGGGATGCCGTTTGACGCATCACATAGCCTACCGGAGTCAGCCTGTGAGCGTTGAAAGCAGATTAATACACGTCAAGTCTGGGCAAACTCACGGTTGTCTACACATGAGAACAACAACGGTTTTCCCCTCATCTGGAGAATGACAGAGCGAATATTATAAACTGATTGAAAAGGGAATCAGTTTGCCACAGCGCGGGTAGGTTTATCATTATTACTTACAAACGTACGCTTGCCGTCTTCCCCTCAACTACAATCTTCTCATATTCTCTTGCACCGGGATGGCCTATGTTTATGTTTTTCTGTTTCTTTCTCCAACAAGTTAGACTTATAATGTGGAGTACTGTAAAATTAGGTTTTTGTCGGCTACTGCTTGCATTTGTTGGAACAGGATAGCCATCCATTGCATTGAGTAGCAGCCAATATCGACAGTGAAATTAACAAATGTAAAAAAAAAAAAACACAAAAAAACCCCCCAGCTATGGCGACGTTTATTGTAGATGACAACAATAATACCATATTGCAAATAGTAGTCACATGCTTAGCAGCAGAACGGACATGTAGACAGGCATTCCGAGAGACTGGTTTTTATCAGTTGACCAGCAGCCAGTTATTGGGAGGTTAAGATTATTTGCACTGGATTGTTTTAATATTGTGATGTATCAGTATTATTAGAACTGCAATAAACAAGTAGGCTACAACATTGATTTAGAGGATAACCGAAATGCGCATAGGCTAAAGAATGAAGTTGGCACGTTGTTTAGATGTCATGTTTTGATTTGGTCTCAAGTTGAACTCTACAAGCAGTGACAATAATGCAGTTTTGTGGAATCTACTGATGAAAAGTGATTTATATTGTCCTTGAATTGTCGTCTTGAATATGCTTTTTACACCAAAAGCTATCGATACCGCTTATACATTGCACACTTATTATGTAGCTTATCTCATAGGTCTCCTGCTATTCGGAGACTCAGAGGTCCATGCTTCATGTACTACAATGCTCGCTGTTTTTTCCTCTGCAATGATCGATTCCCTATCAGATAACGAATGGCTGGCCTTATAAAAAAAAAATGTTGCGGGTAGAATAGCACATTCTAACGCCTCCTCCCCTCTAAGCAAATGGCTTGGTGTGCATGGAGTAGAATTGCAGTAGTCAGTAGTCACATCAAATAGAGCTGCACATCCCCATGTGTCGTCATTAAGTTTCAAGAAGTGTGCATTCGTGAACTAATGAGAACCTGTCATACAGACTGGTGAGCTGGTTGCCCATTAGATACAACTATGAGATTAGTTAGCACTTTCCAGTTACAGCGTAGGCTACACAAGGGATGGGATAAGTAGCCTTGATGTCTGATTTGATTAGATTCTGTTTTAATTTTAATGATCACACTTTTATGATGTAATGCCACTGTTTGCAAAGCAATAGGCCCAACACCCTCGGGATATTGTTCGAAACCAACTGGGGTTCATAGTTGCCTGTCGTTTGTTGAGCGCTCGTCCTTCACGACAGAGGGCGTAGAAAATGGGAAAGAATCGCTATTGATTCCGGCGCATTAAGTAGAATTCATACATGAAGTTCTTTTACCCTGCATTTTAATTTTGTCGTCAGCAGGTGGCTCTGTTGAGCAAGGCATCGGCATATTGCCAAGTGCTGTGCACGTAATAATTGAACCAAGATTCTCATTGGGTTTGTTTACTCAATTAAGACATTCTGTGTATACATGGTGTTGATTGAAATTGAATGAGTGCGATTTGAAAATAAACTCAGTGGGTGTATCGAAATGATACTGCTGTGTGCGGAATTGAAAGAGTTGTAAACATGAGCCAAGTTTTGTAAAATGGCCAATCGAGGCTGTTTGTGGATTCGTGTTTATGTTTTTTTCAGTCACGGTGTTGAGGCACCTGCTCTTGCCGGGGCCAACATGCGTTGGTGTTGGAGCGCAGCCTTCGCGAGGCAGACTTGAGCTGGTAAAATGGAGAGGGGAGGCATTAAGAGCTGCCTAAACGATGCAATGATATCATTACCGTCGCTGTCAGGGCATGGAGTTTTAATGAGCTCTCGTGTTGGCAGTGTAGAATGTCCTTGGAGGTCAACTATTGCCGGAGAGAATGTAGCAAGGTATATGGCGATGGGCAGTATACAGCGCTGCTCTTTTTAGAATGACAGATGAACCTTTAGAGCGTGGGTTTGATTCCGAGGGGGAATAAACTCATCAGATTGTGGCTGTTTAGGAGAAAAGCTGTTGTTAAAAATGAATAAATATAATGTAAATCACCGACTACATTTGAGCTCAAACTTCCATCTCTATCAAATCGACTTGACAGTTAACACAGTACTGCTCGAGGATATATAACCATTACACCAGGCAGATGCTAATGATTCAGGGAACTCATATTCCTGCTTCCTCCATTTGTCTAATGTCAGTTTTACCATAACAAGGTATAAGAACAGGTTCTCTCCTCAGTTGTCTCAGCTTGACCATAACACGGTAGAACAACAGGTTCTCTCCTAAGTTAGGAAAATGGCGTACGACACGCTGGCTGTGATAAAACTAAATGTAAATGTGGAATCCATCTATGTAGAGTCTGAGTTCAGCATTTTGCCGTGTCTGTTTAGGGCTCAACCACTCACCAGTAATACAAAATGTACTGCCTGCGGTCCACACGCGCTGCCTGGTGAGCTGGCCTAGGTGGAGTGTGTGTTTGGATGAGAATGTATTGCACACAGTAGCCCGTGGGTACCTGTCTGAAGAACACTCACTCTCCCGCAGAGTCTTGCTCACTGAACACCCCGTGCAGAAGTGCACTTTGTGTGCGGTTTATGCAGTGCAGACGGACGCGGGGTAAAGGAAGGTAGACAGGGGATAAAACACATGACTGCCTACTGACTGCTTGTGCTAGATAAAGTGCAAGGCATTAACTGTTTACTGGAACGAAGATTCAATGTCGCTAATTAGAGTTTTTTTAATAATTTGTGTGTGTGAGTGAATGAGGGTGTGTGTGTGTGTGTGTTTGTGTGAGTGAGGGGTGTGTGTGTGTGTGGGTGGGTGTGTTTGTGTTTGTGTTTGTGTGAGTGAATGAGTGTGTGTGTGTGTGTGTGTCTGTGTGTGTGTGTGTGTGTGTTTGTGTGAGTGAATGAGTGTGTGTGTGTTGTGTGTTCATGCGTGCCATGCATGTATTGCCGGGCAAACTGCATTATAGTAATTTGTCAAAAAGTCATTTGTCATAACTGTACTTTGGCAATGCAATAAAGTAGCTTTTGTTTTCGGTCCCAAAGAGCAAAGCTTTTAGTCTAATTAAACAGCTTTCTTGTTGGGTATACGGTCATCAGTTGCCTGTTGCTAAAGTCTTTTAAGTGAGTGGTTATCCCCCAAAATAACAGATCTATCAGTTTTCTTAATTACATATTAAAAGTTTTACAGTTGTCTTCTTCAACTTGAGCATTACATTTTCAACAAATCAATGTCATAACATGACATTCATGACACATGTCTGGGGCATTCTTGAAGCGTGAGGGAAAATGATAAGAGCAGAAGAATAAAGTCCTGTGACGTCCTCGTGTCTCTTGGACTCTCGCTGGCCACTCGGAACGTGCCCTTGTCATCCGCTGCGGCTTCAAAGCTCTAATTCAAAGTGCTGTGTGTGGACGCCCTTCTTAATTTCCCATTTGTAGAAATGTGAAGGGTGTGATCTCGCCGTAGTGCGTTTGGACAGGGTGGTATTTAACGTCAAGCGTAAATCCCCCACGAGCCACGGCGGACGGAAGGATGAAGGCGCGTTGCTCTGCCCGACTCCCAGCGGCCACCGGGCTTCCTGCTGTCCACCGCTCCTTGCTCCTTCGGAGACGATTTATGTTGAGACCATAATGAGAAACAAGTCAAAGACTTGTGTTTTTTTTTTGTTTAGTTTTCCAGCCAGTCGTTCTTTCTTCTTTTTTTTCCCTCCCAAGGGTGGAGGGGAAACGTTGCTCTCTGTTTTTGTGTGCCGTACACAATCTGCCTGCAGTGTTGCCAGTTCACAGTCTAGTAAACCCTTTCAGTTGTAAATTCAGATGTTTGCCTCAATCAATACACTTAATTAGTGCTGATTAATGAAGAAGCCCTGCTGTTGACTGCTGACGGAGGGAGGAATTCCCAAGGACAAAACAGATTGGTATTCCAAAGCACCCTACGTGCCTCAGATTCCCCTCCAAAACTTCTGTCAAGTTGAGCGTTTGTGAGTAGTGTTTGTGCTGTGCTGAAATAATCAGACATGCAAATGTTTAAATGTATAATTGAGTGTATGATTATTTGTGGATAAGTGTGCATAGCGGCGCCTGCTTAAATTTGTTTTATTAGCATTCTGCTGCAGCTTATCTCTCAGCGCTACAGTTGCAAGTGAGATTTAACATTCCAAGTGCGCCCGCGCCGTTGCTATAAGCTAATGCATCATGTTGCTAAGCTGCACATTCTTCAAGTTTATTATGACGTGGTGTTGTCATAGTTTAAATGAATGTCTGCAGAAGGAGATTTTTTTCATCAGTAGGACATCAAGTAAAATAGAAACAGAATAAAATAAACTAGAAAAAAAAAAACATTGTACAAACTTTGATGCAGTCCGACTGCACAATTACGACAACATTTCCTTATCAGCCTTGCAGGAAAGACGTGGCATCAGGAGGGAGGAAATTGGATCAGCTTTTAATGAACCTGAAGCTGCGCTCAGTAATTTTTTGATTCCTACCATTAGCACTGAGGAAGTGGGAAGGCTTTAGCTCCTGGCCCAGAAACATCTGTGAGGAAGTCAAGATGCAATGAGGGAGGAGGAGAGGAGGAGAAGAGAGGAGAGGATGGGAGGACAGGGAAGGGGAGGGAGAGAAGAGGAGAGGAGGGGAGAGGAAGGAAGGAGAGGAGAGGAAAGAGCGGAGAGGAGAGGAGGAGAGGAGAGGAGAGGAAAGAGCGGAGAGGAGGGGAGGGGAGAGGAGGGGAGAGTAGAGTAGAGCAGGGGAGAAGATGGGAGGGGAGGAGAGGAGAGGAGAGAAGAGGAGAGCAGAGGAGGGAGAGGAGAGGAGAGGGGAGGAGAGGAGTGGAGTGGAGTGGAGTAGAGTGGTGGAGTGGAGTTTAGCAGAGCATCTGTGTCTGCGATCTGGCTCTGACCCAGATTGGCGTGATGGAGAGCGTGAGATTTCACACAGGCTCGAGCCTCCGCCGCCACCACTACAGGGATCCAGTCCAGCAGGCCTCTCCACTCCACTCCACTCCACGGCACTCCACGGCACTTTGAAAGACTGACAATGTCATAATTGATTTAGTTGGTTGTTTCAATAATTGACTGGAGGAAAGTTCCTTGAGAGCTGAGCAGCCATAAAAATGTGGGGGAGGGAGGAAAAGAGAGGGAGAGAGAAATGAAATGGATAGATATGGTAAGCGAGAGGGGGGAGGAAAAGAGAGAGAGAGAGAGAGGGAGAGAGAATTAAATCAAGGGTAATAGAACAAGTGAGAGAAAGGGGGAAAGAGAGAGAATGAAATGGAGGTAGATGAGATGGAGGTAGTGAGAAAGAGACGGGGGGAGGGAGAGAATTAAAGGAAGAAAAAGCCAGCAAACAAGAGAAGGAAAGAGAGAGAGAATGAAATGAAGAGAGGTAGAGCAAGCAAGAGAGGGAGAACGAAAGCGAGAAAGAGCCGGAGAGAGAGAGAGAGAGAGAAAGAGCCGGAGAGAGAGAGAGAGAGAGAGAGAGAGAGAAAAAGAGAGAGAGAGCGAGTTTGGAGAGTGCTGGCAAAGAATGCGATGTCAGACAATGGGCAGTCTAATAGGGGTGGGAATCTCTTGGCACCTCACGATTCGATTCGATTCCGATTCAGAGGTCAACGATTCGATTCAAAACCGATTCTCGATTCTAAACCGATAAAACGATTATCGATGCATCTCAATTTTTAAAACATTTGAGTTTGCTACTCAGAGTCTCAAATCACTTCCTACTTTGTGTTTGATAATTAAAGAAAATCAACAGATCTATTTTTTTATTAGAGAAAAAGTTTTTCCTTGTTACAATTATGACTTTCTATGAACAATGCAATAATCGATGCAGCTTGCATTTCAACACAAAATGAATGTGTAAAAAAAAAAAAAAAAAAAAAAAAAATATATTATTTTTTTTATTTTTTTTTATTCAAAAATCGATTATGAACTTTTCTGAATCGAGACAGAATCGTTCTAGAGAGAATCGAGAGAAATCGAAAAATCGATTTTTTTTCCCCACCCCTACAGTCTAAGGTGTTCAGTGTTTGTTCAGGGGCTTGTAAATTATGCCTGCGTTAGGCCTTTGTTGGCCCTCAGCTTTATCTGCATAGCAGCCAATTACTGCTGCTCCTGCTCTCCCTTCAGCCAATCACTGCTGCCGCTGTTCTCCCTTCAGCCAATCACTGCTGCTCCTGCGCTCCCTTTAGCCAATCACTGCTGCTCCTGCGCTCCCTTCAGCCAATGACAGCTGCCGCTGCGCCCCCTGCAGAAGAGTGATAGGGCCAGCAGGGCTGCAGGGCGGGACATGAACACGACCGTCCCCCTCCGAGCCAACCGCGGCTGACAGGGAGGAAGACCCACATGCACAACACCGCAGCGGGTTTGGGTTTGATGATCCTGGGGGTGTTACAGGAGACCTGCTGAAGTTTGAAAAATAACTTGTGAACTTGTGTAAATATTGTATTTTTTGAGGGATTTTGCATTTGTTTTTTGTTGTTGGAGCTGTGGGGCCTTTTGAATAGTGGTGTGAATTCAGTAAGCACCAACACACTGATTTAGTCAAGCTTTTCATGGGGTAATAATAACAGTGCCATCTTGATATTACCCAGAAAAGAATATACAAGCTGGTCTGAAGATTATACTAACAAAATAGCATGTTTGGAGTGTGAGCAGAATGTCTGAAACGCGCTGTTGGTTGGTCCATCAGGATACAGTGAAGTCCTCTTAACGGGACAGGGGACAGTGAACGCTCATCTGAGTCCTCTTAACGGGACAGTGAACGCTCACCTGAGTCCTCTTAACGGGACAGGGGACAGTGAACGCTCATCTGAGTCCTCTTAACGGCGTTACTAATTAAGTTTAGTCATCTACTAAGGACGGAGAAGAAAACTGACTTTTTTGTGTATGCAAGTAAATTACTGTATTATTATGTGGAGTCTGGACTTGACAGTGTTTGACTGCTAAGTACGTGGATAGATAGTTAGTTTCCATTGGATGCTCTCTCCATACGAGAGTCCTGGATGAAAATGCAAACCCTGACCTTTATTCTGCAAATTAAGCTGTTTTCTCAGTGAGCTGACGGATAGATGCTGTTATTTTGGCGAAAAAAAGGCACTGAACACTGAACATTATACATCGCGCAGATACCCCCGAGCCATGGCGGCTGCTTTAGAAAATGTTAATGAAAAATATGAGAGGGCCCACTGAACTTTGTTGAGTAAGTTCTGCCTCCATTTTGGCAAACCTTGATCTGATTTACATTTTTTCATCTCTTGAGATGAAGGGAGGAATTCAAATGAGTGTGTATGTCCTCCCTCAAATCCTCCCTTCTCCCTCATCTCTCTCTCTCTCTCTTTTTTCTCCCTCTCTTTTTCTCTCTCTCTCGGTTCAATTTCAGTTTAATGTGCTTTGTTGGCATGACTGCAGTGTACAATAATAATCTACGCAGTCTACAAACACAAACGTTTATATAAAAAATAAATAATGAAACAAGGACAGATAATGTAGAAGGCTAAAACAAACAGCAATGGTTATTACATATTACGAGAAGACTGAACTTTGACCTTTGAACATTTGTTTAGGAAGGACAGTCCAATTGTTTTTTTTGTTGACTCGCTTCTGTTGTGGTGATAAATAAACATTACTAATAAATATTCCCCACCGTTAGTGCTATGTCTCAAACTCTAACTCCTATAATATATTTGAGGTTTTCTTTATTTGTTTCAGGGCTGAACTGAAATATTGCTGGCTTTTGTAATGATCTCACATCTGAGGTCAGTATATTGACTGCAGGAGATACAGCTCGGATTGTATTGCTTGCTCATATCCAAAAATCTTTAGAACTATTTCTTCTCGATAAAAAAAACTTCATACGTTTGAAGCGATCCCTCCATGTATTTCCATTTCAATTCCAAAATGAGTTTGCGTCAGTTGATTCTTCCATTAGGTTTAGACCAGTGGTCACCAAACTTTTTTGGCCAAAGATCACAAACTCTGCCTTGGTGACAGGCAAGATCTACCTATTGAGGCGTTGAGAGAAAAAGACTGTCCAGACTGTACTTACAACTTAACTTTTTATTTAGCCTAATTGTAATTGAGTGAAATTAAACACTTTGGTCCAGCTTTCAAATTGATGTTACCAAGAACACACTAAATCACTTAATTTCAGTGCAACATAAAAAGGAAAATATTTGTTAACCGCACACAATATGAACAAGAAAAAACACATTTCCAATGAGCAGGCTGGATATGAACTGCTTTACTTATCAACTGAAGTTACAACACAACACTGACAATCTTTGTTTTCAGATCATTTGACAGTTGTTTTGAGGCCCCCATGTTGCCACTCTTCAGAGGAGAATCAAGGAGAAGCACATCTTGCAATTGGCTACCTTAGATCGTTTTTCTAATGATTGAATGCACCTTTCTATGGAATTGAAGGCTTAACAAGCTAATCAGACTAATTATGTGTTGCAATTATTCAGTATTGAGTAGTTACAGGTATTCAAATCATGAAAATGATAAGGGTGCCTATATATTTGCACAGCCTATTTTTCACATTTGATTTGATTTCAAATACTGCTACACTAAATATCTTTGTCTGGAAAACACCCCAGTACTCAGTGTTAAATAGAAAATGAATAATATACTACTGTGATCTTTTTTTGGAGAAGACAGAGTAAATTATCATGCAGCCTCAGAGGGTGCCAAAACTTTTAATACGACAGTATGCGTGCTTATTAATATTTCGAAAACCAACACGGTAATTGGAATGAAGTGGGAGTGGCCGATAACTAACATAAGCGCAAACTTACTCATGTAACGTCACCTTTAACATTAATATTAATATTTAGAAACACGTTGCAGTGTTAAACGAGTCGTAGAAGTTAAAATAGACAAATATCTGTCTTGAAAACCGCTCATTTGGGTAAGCTAATACATAAAGTTAATCTATAAATAGACTTAGGATATCGGTTTATTTAACAAACTGGCCGATAACCAAGATAACAACGACATCCAAGAGAGCTCGAGGATGTTATGCACGCGAGTTGAGCCTAGTTGCGAGCTGTCAGACGAGCTTTCAGAATGTTGGAAATCTCTCTACATTGGTCAGACATTCTGCAACTTTACCCAGTCCGACTGAACATGTTGAACTCTTCCGACAATGACCAACAAACACCAACTGCTGGCGCACACTGACCCAACTGTTGGTGTTTGTTGGCGTTTGTTGGAGAATGTTGGCGTTTGTCGGGGCAGTGTGCAAGCTGCTTTAGAAGGGGCATTCAGTGGGAAGGCCTGAATTTGTGAGAAATCGTTGGTGATTACGTTCATATCAACTCTACGGACTTCCTCAGATTTGAATAGCTGGCGTTCATTAATCAGGCGGAGATCTTTTCTGACGTTGGTCTTCCGAAGTCCGTTAGAAAACATTTCAGAAGACACTTCAGAAAATGTTCAATTTTTTTTTTTTTTTTTTTCTGTATTTAAAAAAATATATAATTTGGAGATCGACAGGGAAGGTCTTCGAGATCGACACGTCGATCGCGATCGACAGGTTGGCGACCTCTGGTTTAGACGTATGTTTTTGCATGTGATCTAATCAGAATTAGATTGCTGCTTTAGGGATTCACAATAGTGTTGGTGTTGTGTGGGGAAGTTAATTTTTTTGTCCAATATGAATTTGTCACCTGATCCATTAATTGTATGTAGCCCTTCCCCAGTTCTGGAATTCCCTCAAATAATTTAAAAGTCGCTCACTGCAGTGACATATACTGCACGTGGCACAGACATAAAGCTCTCTGAGAAATATGGTGACTGTGCTGGTGTTATATATACCGCACGTGGCACAGACATAAAGCTCTCTGAGAGATATGGTGACTGTGCTGGTGTTATATATACGGCACGTGGCACAGACATAAAGCTCTCTGAGAGTAGATAAATACTGCTTTCCCATTCAGACACACATGAAACTGGCTCTTTTTGATTAGCTCAGAAATATGGTTGGCTTTGCGCCATAGAAGGATTTCCCCAGAGTCTCAGCTCTCTGGCCTTGTTCCACTCATTTGATCAGGAGGAACTACTATCTCTTTGGAACCTGGTGCACAACTGGATCACCTGGATCAGAGAGAGAGAGAGAGAGAGAGAGAGAGAGAGAGAGAGAGAGAGAATATGGTATAGAGGGCTATACCATATTTTCTCTCTCTCTCTCTCTCTCTCTCTCTCTATCTCTCTCTCTCTCCATACCATCCAGCTCATGCTTTCTCTCTCTCTCTCTCTCTCTCTCTCTCTCTTACAATCTTCCTATGCCTTATGTTGGTGGTTGGATTGGATTGGATCTGGATTGGATGTTTTTGGTGGGGGTGGGGTGGCATTCCCCAGTTGGTGAATGAGGCTTTGTAGTAAATATTCACAGATGTTTGCTTCATTTTTAATCAATAAGTAACCATAAGGTCAGTGTTTACATCACCTATGGGAACAAGTGTCCCAAATCTAATTTAGTTGGACATATAAAAAACAGTCTTTAAGCTATGTGGTGTCAGACATATTGTAAAATGTAATTAAAGTCAGGCCGCAGTCCTTTTGTCGTTCGCAGTCGCATGAAATAACAGCATTAATATTTGATTCGCTAAGAGTGGAGCAGATAAATCCAACAGAGATTGTTTGCCACATAATTAATGGAATCAGCAAGACGAACATGACTGTCTCTCTGTACCTTCTGGCACCTGCAGTGAAATGGATTGGCAGTGCCCCCTGGCAGTGCCCCCTGGCAGTGCCCCCTGGCTCACGAGCCGATTTAGCGAGAGATGCGTCTCAG
>NC_045154.1:17673230-17675730 GCF_900700415.2 Clupea harengus
AACGTACACTTTGTAGGAACAGATGACGTAATTTGCCAAACTCATAAGTATTCATCAAGTAGGCATCAACTATACAACCAAACAGCGGATCAGTTCATTTGAACACATGCAGGGGCCAAGAAGTCCAAGTACGTGTGTGAGTTCAGTAGGATAATGGTGCCAGGTTAGGAGAGGGGATGGGTAGTTCAGGTGATATCAGATTACAGTGATGTGTCAGTGAGACAGGAAGTGATGTGTCAGTGAGACAGGAAGTGATTGGAGAAGAGATGTGTCAGTGAGACAGGAAGTGTTGTGTCAGTGAGACAGGAAGTGATTGGAGAAGAGATGTGACTGTGAGACAGGAAGTGATTGGAGAAGTGATGTGTCAGTGAGACAGGAAGTGATTGGAGAAGAGATGTGACTGTGAGACAGGAAGTGATGTGTCAGTGAGACAGGAAGTGATTGGAGAAGAGATGTGTCAGTGAGACAGGAAGTGATGTGTCAGTGAGACATGGAAGTGATTGGAGAAGAGATGTGACTGTGAGACAGGAAGTGATTGGAGAAGAGATGTGACTGTGAGACAGGAAGTGATGGGAGAAGAGATGTGTCAGTGAGACAGGAAGTGATTAGAGAAGAGATGTGACTGTTTGCATAATGGCTTACGTTTCACAGTAACAGTTCCTGATTAAATCACATAATGAACAAATGCATCTCTTGAGTTACAATTGTACCTATATTCATATACTTAAAATATATCTGACATAATATCCACAACAGCCAGTGGTTTACACAAAATAAGAGTTAGAGTAAACCTGTAGCGCTTTCTGTGACGGTCATCAATATTCCTTCCTATGACATCCCCAGATCGTTTGTAATACATAATTGATTCTTGTACATTTTAATTAAATAATGAGTGAGTGGGGGTGGTAAAGGATATCCCCATCCCATCCCCATCCCCACCCCATCCCCACTCTTCTTGGTCTTAGACAGGGGTGATGTGCTCTCTCTTCTTGATCTTAGACAGGGGTGATGTGCTCTCTCTTCTTGATCTTAGACAGGGGTGATGTGCTCTCTCTTCTTGGTCTTAGACAGGGGTGATGTGCTCTCTCTTCTTGGTATGAGACAGGGGTAATGTGCTCTCTCTTCTCTCTTCTTGATCTTAGACAGGGGTGATGTGCTCTCTCTTCTTTGTCTTATTTAAGAGTCTGGTAGTAGAGTTCTGTATGAGTTCCAGTGTCTTTAAACTTTTTTGGGAGACCAGTAAAAAGTGCATTGCAGTACTCTAACCTACTAGTGATAAAGGCATGGATTAGTTTCTCAGCATCTTGTTGTGTTAAAAAACACTGCACTTTGGCAATGTTTTGCAAGTGGAAGAAAGCCGTCTGGGAATTTTTACCAATATGGGGTTAAAAGTTTAACTCTAATTCTAAGATGACACCTAGGCTTGTTACTTTTGATATGACCTGGTGTCCCAGGTTCCCAAGATTACTAAGGACAGTTTCTCTCTTTGATTTGGTCCAACCAAAAGTACCTCTGTTTTATCGTCATTTAGCTTTAAACAATTATCACTCATCCACTGATTAATGGAGGCCAAACAGGCCGCAAGGGAGCCAAGGCCATCAGGGTTTGTTGGGGAAATAGGGGAACATCTGTCTATTTCCCATATACCGTATATATATATATATACGGTATATACGTATATATACTCAATTTGCTCCCTTTCCTCACTTGAAAATTGTCAAATGTAACATAAAAACAAATTGCTTCCCATTCGTCTCTCTCTGGCATTTTAAGGATGAATGAATGGAATGTTAATACCATAGAGTTCAATGATTCGAGTAGATTGACGAAGAGTGGTTACCAGCGGTAAAGAGTGGGAGTGTGGTTGTGTCAGTGTTAGAGGGCAGACATAAATACTAACTCTTGACTTCTTCAAAGTCCATTAGGTCACCACACAAGAGAACAGTAAAACATTGAAAAACTCAAAACTTGAAAAACTTTCACTCCTTTAAGTGACTTGAAATTCATTCATGTTCATTATTGGGTCTGTGAGGATTATTCAGTAATCCACGGGAAGTGTAATGAATACAGTAAAGTATTTCAACACATTGCTTGGACAGTCTCTTCCTCCCATCTTTTACACTGTGAGGAACATAAGTAGAAATAAGCCTTAAAACTCCAGAGTGGATGATTTATGATTTTTCATTATTTGGTCTGTGATGATTATTCAGTAATCCGTTTGAGGTGTAATGAATGCAATTAAAGCATCTTTCACCACGTGAACAATATGAACAGGAATAATTTAATTGAATCTACTGAGTGTATGTGTGTGTGTGTGTGTGTGTGTGTGTGTGTGTGTGTGTGTGTGTGTGTAAGTGTATGTGTCTGTGTGTGTGTGTGTGTGTGTGTGTGTGTATGTGTCCCTCAGTATGAGTCTGACGTCGACAAACTAATATGACCCAGTCTGTGGCTTCAAGGGTTGGTGTTTGTATTTGTGTAGTGTAATAACTAGGGGTTATTA
>NC_045154.1:17683230-17690730 GCF_900700415.2 Clupea harengus
TCTCGCTACACCCCCCCCCGTGTCCTGTCCTACTCATCACTCACTCTCTCTTTCTTTTTCTCCTCTCCCCCCTCTCTCTGATCCCTTCTTCACTCTCTGTTGCCTCTTCCTCTTTCTGTGGTTCCAGTCCTCCAGTCTGGGGCTGTGTGTCCCCTGTCTGAGTCTCTCACTTCAGCAGGTACACTGTGTTTGCCAGGTGGCGTGTAGTGTGTGTGTGGTGACAGTATGCATTGTGTCAGTTCTTCTGTGTGTGTGTGTCGCATCAGTTCCTGTGTGTGCGTGTGTGTGTGTGTGTGTGTGTGTGTGTGTGTGTGTGTGGTGTCAGTTCAGTGTTGCCTTCGCTCCCAGGGAGGCAAGCTCCTCAAGGGCATCCCGAGAGGAGCTGTTCCGCGGACACAGACACACACACACACACACACACACACACACTCGGAGCTCGGACATGTATTTTTAATGCGCCTTAGCAGACGGAGCGCTGCGATGTCACCTCTCGCGGAATTAGAGCTGGCGGGGGCCCGTCACCCGGGTTACAGGCGTGCAGGAGGGCAGCCCATAACCGCTAGGATTTATACTCGCCCATCCCATAATGATGGCCAGGGCCAGGCACTCCAGAGACACACTGCAGGTTAATGTGATGGGGGAGACGCAGATGACCTTGAGGAGGATGTCTGGGGGTGGGTGAGGGGGTGTGTGCGTGTGCGTAGGGAGGCGTCCTTGGAGAGATTTTGTGATGGGGTGTTTTAGGAGTTCCCTGGGGTGTCTTAACAGTGAGCGGCTCATGCGACAGATGCTTTTTTACACACATCCCGGTCGTAACGGCTCTCCGTGGCACGCCGTGACACACACTTCATTTGATCTGTCACTTCATGCGCCGGGCCGCTCATGGTAATATGGAGTGGGAATAAACTCACTGGGAATAAACTCACTGGGAATAAACTCACTGGGAATAAACTCATTGGGAATAAACTCATTGGGAATAAACTCACTGGGAATATCAGACTGCTGTCCTTTTTAAAAAGGGCTTCGTTTTGAATGGGGATGATTTGCAGAAAGCTCTTTATCGGAAGTTGGTTTTACTCCCATGTGAGATTGGGTTGCGGAGGGTGGGGCACTGGGAGCTCAGATACGGTGGTCCATGAATCCTGGGATGAGAGCAGAGAGGTGGGGATGGGGGAAGGTGTGGGGGGGGTGGGGGGGTAAGAGGTGATCGTTGTCGGGATACCTCGCTCACTTGTCGTTGTCACGCATCGCTTCCTCCATGGCATTCAGGGGACGAGTCTCTCTTTCTCGGCTGCGTCCGGCGTCTGGTCTGCCGTCCACGGACACTGACATGAGAATAAATGAAGACACAGAGGAGGCTGACAGGCTCAGAGGGCGGGGAGGTGGGGGGCCCGTCAGGCTCGGGGGGCAGGGAGGTGGGGGCCCATGGCTGAGGTGGGGAACTGCTGGGCTGTAAAATTGCCCTGGCAGGCCACGCTGTTGTTTCAGCATTTCATGGAGACCTGTTTTCTCTGCAAGGATGCCTCTCTCTCGCTTTCCCTCTCTCTCTCTTTCCCTCTATCTCTTTCCCTCTCTCTTTCCCTCTATCTCTTTCCCTCTCTCTTTCCCCCTCTCTCTCTCCCCCTCTCCCCCTCTCCCCTTTTTATCCTCTTTACTCTTCTTCTTTTATTTTATCCCCCACCTTTCTATCGCTCTCTGTCCCTTCCTCTTTTTCATCCCCTTTATTCTTCTTCTCTTTATTTTAACCTCACACCTCTCTCTCCCCCTCCTCTCTCTGTATTCCTGTGTGTGTGTGTGTGTGTGTGTGTGTGTGTGTGTGTGTGTGTGTGTGTGTGTAAAGCCTCGCTCGTCTCCCAGTTGTGCTGACTGTGGTCCTGGCCTGAGGGGACCCGAGGAAGCGTAAAATGCAAATGCAATACTCAATACTCAATCGCCTTGTTCTGTATGTGTGCCGTCCCCGCTGCCAAGCCCAACAAAGAAATGGAATATGAAGCCTTCGTACGGATTTCATGGCTGCATTGGTCCCTAGGTGATCACCAAGGTCACTGGGGCCCCCCACCCCCACCCCCACCCCCACCCCCGGCCCCCGGCCCCCCCTCACAGTGACTGACACACACACACACACACAAACACACACGCGCTCATGCACATTCATGCGATGCACCACTAATTTCTTCTAATTAGCCAGACAATATGCCACAACGTGTGTGTGTGTGTGTGTGTTTGTGTGTGTGCCACCTGATTATTATGGCATCGGTGGGGGACAAATGGATTGGGCTCATGCCAAGTCAGATGGGCCCGTCTGAGTGGGCGCCAGAGATGGCATCCTGCGGCAGGGGCAGCTGGGCACCGTGTGGCAGTGTGTGGGCACCTGACATCAGGAAAGTGATGACCGCGCCAGACACCATTGTCCTGGCCGTGGGGGTTTGTCATGCCTTACGCAACACTGCAAACCCAAATGAGTTCCTCAGAGAGAGAGAGAGAGAGTCCACTGTCTCTCACCGGGTGTGCTGCTATATATAGGGCACTGAATGGAGTGGTCAGTGGAGTGGCCATTTTTACTGTTGATACCAGTAGTGACAGACCACTCAGAGAGAATTAGGAAGCACATTGACTAGGTCAGAGCTCCAGGAACCACTTTGCATTGTGAAAATAGCTCTCTCTCTTCTCTGTCTCTCTCTTTCTGTCTGTCTCTCCCCCTGTCTCTCTCTCTCTCTGTCTGTCTCTCTCTCTCCCTCTCAGTGACGGTCTGAATAGGGTGCTGTGTTAGACGCCCAGAGGGAGACGCAGGAGAATAGGGTGCTGTGTTAGACGCCCAGAGGGAGGTGCAGGAGATGAGGCCCAGGGGCTGGGTTTGACCTTAGACTGGGGGGGGAGGGGTAGACATGAGGTGGGTGCAGCCACGGGCTTGTTGTTCCCTCTGTCTTTGTTTGTTTGTTTGTTTGTTTTGACTGAGATGGATGTGTTGATGCAGAGAGATGATGAAGAAGGCGGTGCAGGTGAGGTGTGCTTCGTCCCCTCTCCCTCCCACTCGCTTCTCCTCTGTTCTTCTTCTCATCTCTCCTCCCTCTCTTCCCTCCTTCTCTTTTCTCCCTCTCTTTCCTCCTTCTCATCTCTCCTCCCTCTCTTTTCTCCTTCTCTTTCCTCCTTCTCCTCTCTCCTTTTTCTCTCTCCTCCTCCTCTCTATTTTTCTCTCTCCTCATCTCTCCTCCTCCTCTTTCCTCCTCATCTCTCCTCCTCTCTCCTTTTTCTCTCTCCTCCTCTCTCATCCTCCTCTTTCCTCCTTCTCTTTCCTCCTTCTCTCTCCTCCTCCTTCTCTTTCCTCCCTCTCTCTCCTCCTCTCTCCTTTTTCTCTCTCCTTTTTCTCTCTCCTCCTCTGTCCTCCTTCTCCTCTCTCCTCCTTCTCCTCTCTTTACCTTCTTCACCTCCACCCCTCCTTGTCCCCTCTTTCCTGCCCTCCGCTATCTTCTCCTACATCTTGTGTGTGAAGGGCGAGGAGCTTCTCCATCCCTTATTCCCCTCTTCTCTATTTGCCTCTCTACCCCACTCCTCCTCTACTCCTCTCCTCTACCCCCCTCCTCTACCCACCTCCTCTTCTGCCCCTCTCCTCCTCTACCCCTCTACTCCTCTCCTCTACCCCCCTCCTCTACCCTCTCCTCCTCTACCCCTCTACTCCTCTCCTCTACCCCCCTCCTCTACCCACCTCTCCTCTACCCCCCTCCTCTTCTGCCCCACCTCCTCTACCCCTCTCCTCTACCCCTCTCCTCTACCCCTTTCCTCTTCTCCCTGTCTGCCAGTTGGGTGTAAGGTGCTAAAAGCTTTATTTCCTCTTGTGCTCTGACCCTACCTGCCTCCCTCTATCTCTTTCTTTATCTGGTGTTTTCTTATTCTTCCCCTCTTCTTTCATCTCTCCTCCCCTTTCTCCTTCTTTCCCCTCTCCTCCCTGCACCTGTGGTTGAAGCAAGGTTATTCTGATGAGCGATGGCAGTAAGATTAGCCCCCACTCTGCCCCCCTTTCTCTCTCCCTCCCTCTCTTTCATTTTTCCCCCCCCCCCCCCCTCCCAGCCTCGCCCCCCCCCGGCCCTGTGGCCGGCCTGAGACACAGAGGGAGCGGTCCTCTCTGATTTATGTGAGTCGTGATGGTCGGTGCTCTCCGCCATGAATAAACCATTCGGCGGTGGCGGCGGTGGTACCGGCCATGGAATTAAAGCCCCTGTTAAATGACCTGGAGGCTCGGCCAGGTGGCTCTCAAGCCCAACGCTCCAGCCACAGCCGAACGCTCACACACACACACACACACACACACACACACACACACACACACACACACTGTCATCAGAGGCAGAACACTGTTTGGCCTGACAGGACTATGTGGTGAATGAGGTGTGTTTGAAAGTGATATGAGGAAGTCTGTGTGTGTGTGTGTGTGTGTGTGTGTGTGTGTGTGTGTGTGTGTGTGTGTGTGTGTGTGTGTGTGCGTGTGTGTGTGGCTACTGGGGTGCTGAACACCTGTTGGGGACCGTGGGCATTGAACAGAGAGGGATGGAGGCTTATGATGGAAACACAGTCAGGCTTTGAACCCCACATTTGAACAGCTTTCATAACTGCTGTCCCTGTCTGTGGCCCTCAGAGGGTTCAGACACACACATTCTCCTCTTCCCAACACACACACACACACACACATTCTTATCTTTCCAACACACACACGTACACATACACACAGGCAGACATACTCAGACACAGACACAGACACACAAACACACTCTCTTTCTCTTTCTCTCTCTGTCTGACTCTCTCTCTCTCTCTCTCTCGCTCTCACACACACACACACACACACACTCTTTCCCTCTCTCTCTGTCTCTCTCTCTCTCAAACATACACACACAGACACACACTCTTTCCCTCTCTCTCTCTCACTCTCGCTCTCACACACACACACACACACACTCTTTCCCTCTCTCTCTGTCTCTCTCTCTCTCTCTCACACACACACACACAGTTTACCAGATTGATTGCGTATGAGAGGAGTGGGATGGTTGCCCAGTGGTTTTATAGATCATGGCCTCTCTTAACGACCTGCTTCCTGCCTGGACAGCCCTGCACACTCACTGGGCACTGACTGGGCACTCATTGGGCACTGACTGGGCACTGACTGGGCACTGTGGCATCTGTGCCATGGGCACGCAGCTCTTTAGGTTGCAGGTATTCTCTCCCCCCCTTTAAAACGACATTTATAGCATTCTAGAAGAGAAGAGAAACATAAAACCTTTGGCTGTTCAGCCCGTTCACACACACACACACACACACACACACACACACACACACACACACATATACACACACACACACACACACACTCGCCCATTGATATGGAAATCACTAATGTTCATCTTCGGCCCTAAAAAAGATAATCTAATAAAGTGCTTTGGCCAGACAGACGCACAGCGATCTTTGTTTTTTCCCCTGACCATACGAGTGGCGTAGCACCGCAGAGGTATCTTGCTGGCCGTGTGTGTGTGTGTGTGTGTGTGTGTGTGTGTGTGTGTGTGGTGTGTGTACGTGTGTGTGTGTGGTGTGTGTGTGTGTGTGTGTGTGTGAGTGTGTGTGTGTGTGTGTGTGTGTGTGTGTGTGTGTGTGTGTGTGTACGTGTGTGTGTGTGGTGTGTGTGTGTGTGTGTGTGTGCGTGTGCGTGCCCGAGTGTGTTTCCCCCCGTCGCTGGACTGTCGAGCAGAGTTCAAAGCGGTGCCATGAATGATTTCCATTTCAGATGATCTCAATTATACGGAAATAGATTCCATCCATGGGCAGAATGAATGTGGGAATAAATAATTGCGTAAAGACCGAAATGAACTTGAAAAGCCAGTCTGGTGGCTCTGAGGGTGGAGGGGAGGTGGTGGGGGTTGATCGGGGGACTTGGGGGTTGAAGGGGGGGTGGCATGAGAGGGGTGACGGTGCTGCCAACGTAACCCTTGTACAGAGAGGCATAGAAGCTAAGGGGCCCAGGGGATATCTGGGTAATTGCGTTGTGTTCTAATAAGTCACACTCTGAAAACATGCGGCTTGCTTGAGTGTGCTGGCAGACAGTCAGGAGCTTAGTGTGTGTGTGTGTGTGTGTGTGCGTGTGTTTGTGTGTGTGTTTGTGTGTGTGTGTGTGTGTGCGTGTGCGTGTGCGTGCGCGTGCGTGTGCATGTGTGCGTATGTGTGTATGTGTGTATGAGAATGCAATGAGTTTTGTTTTGTTTTGTCTGCATTTGGTTTGTGTGTGTTTGTGAGTGAAGAATGTTTTGTGTTTGTGTGCATTCACTCCTGTGTGTGTGTGTGTGTGTGTGTGTGTGTGTCTGTATGTGTGTGACTGTGTTTGTGTTTCTCTCTCTCTCTCTCTCTTTCTCTCTGTTTCTGTTTGTGTGTATGTGTGTGTCTGTATGTTTGTGACTGTGTTTGTGTTTGTCTGTTTCTCTCTCTCTCTGTGTGTCTCTCTGTGTGTGTGTGTGTGTGTGTGTGTGTGTGTGTGTTTGAGAAAGAGCAGCTGGTCATCGTGTTGTTCTGCCCCCTAGGGGCTACAAGACGGAAGTCCGACGTCGATCCGCTGTAGACTCACAGGAGAGAGCGGACACACACACACACACACACACACCCACACACACACGCTGTAGACTCACAGGAGAGAGAGCGGACACACACACACGCACACGCTGTAGACTCACAAGAGAGAGAGCGGACACACACACACACACACACACGCACACACACACACACACGCGCGCGCGCGCGCGCGCTGTAGACTCACAGAAGAGAGAGAGGACACACACACACACACACGCTGTAGACTCACAGGAGAGAGCGGCCACACACACACACACACACATACGCTGTAGACTCACAGGAGAGAGCGGACACACAGACACACACACACACACACACACACACGCTGTAGACTCACAGGAGAGAGCGGACATACACACACACACACACACGCTGTAGACTCACAGGAGAGAGAGCGGACACACACACGCACACACACACACACACACACACACACACACGCTGTAGACTCACAGGAGAGAGCGGCCTGGAGGAAACAGTTAGAAACAGAGGAGTCCCCAAGCACAGAGAACAAGCCTCTGAAACAAACACACACACACACACTCACACTCACGCATGCACGCACACTCACGCATGCACACACACAAACACACACGCACACCACCAAACCCACCTGCTCTGACTGATCTTCAGTGCTGCCTGTTGCTCAACGTTTATTTTGTCTTTTTTTAGCGTTTATTTCCCACCCTCTCTCTGTGTTTTGGAGAATTGTGTCTTTTTTTAGAGTGAGGAGGTGTAGATAACCCCCTAGAGGAGGGGAAGGGGGAGACAGAGAGGAACAGGAAGACACACACACACACACACACACACACACACAGACACACACACACAGACACACAGACACACACACAGACACACACATACATACACACACACAGACACACACACACACACACA